>NW_011888784.1:13894997-13896918 GCF_000151845.1 Pteropus vampyrus
CAGAGGAATAATTGGTTTGCACTTTGTCAGATAGGCTTGCATGTAGAAGCCTGAGCCAATGGTATCACTTATAAGTTCAGAAAAAGCTCTATTGTTATAAAATCTCTTGGAAATTCTACTTCCTAAAGGTTCACTCTTCAGTATAACTACAGAACAAAGAAAGAAATTATGCATTTGTTTAATCACGTTTATTATCTCAACTTTAACACTTTAAAAGGCATTCTCTAGGGAAAGTTTGAGAGTGATTATGTACCTAACCAATGACAGTATTTTAAAAATATTTCCAGCCAATTACTTTTTTCTTCATTTTGAGATGTAAAAATTCGAGACCATTTGAACTTATTCTGACCTGAGGTATTGATTCTGCTTCTTATTAAGCACACATTTGGAATGATAAGATTAGGGACTAATGTAGAATTCAGATATTTCTAATTCCTTGCCTAACCTCAGAGATCCAAGGATCAAATAGCATTCTGCTCAGTTCCTTTCAGAGAGGCACACAGTGTGTATAAAGTGAAATCCACTTTAACTGCCTTTTGTCAAGGAAGACAGAGACGATCAGAGAGTTTAAGTGAGGAGAAAAATCTGGAAAAATTATCAAAACACCACCATAAAATGGAATTCGATGAGGGCTTTCTAAAGTTCAGATCCTCAACAAAACATCTATCTCCTTAAAAAAAAGAACAGAGTGCATGAAGGGGTGAATAAGGCACAGAATCCCAGTAGAGCCAATGGCAGCCTTGGGCTTGGCAGTCAGGAACAGCATAACATGAAATTTGGGGCTGGCATTCACTCATGGTTTTGTTTTTACAAGAAGAATCCTAGAATGTGGCCGAACCCTCAGAGACATCTTGGGAATGGCCAGAGAAAAGGCCACAGACTATGTGGGCCCTTGTACCAAGAAGTTTGAGCTTCATCCTGCTGGCCATGAAGAAGGTTTTTCATTCATTCACTCATTCATTTATTCACTAAATCACTCACTCACTCACTATTGCTTGTTTTATTCAACAGAGGAATGGCATAGTCATAGCGGATTTTCAGGAGGACCACCTTGTTTTTAGTTGCAGAAAGTTAGGAAGGAGGAGAGAGCAGAGAAGGCCCCATGGGATGTAGCCCCTGCAGGATGCCAACCTCTCTAAACTCTGCTCTCAGCTGCTCTCCTAGGTCTTTCCCCTCCAGTCACACCAACCTCCTTTCAACCCTTCATACCTGCCAAGCTGGAGCTCCTGTACAGCTCTTCTCTGCGTTACTGTCTCTCTTTAGGCCATCATCTCAGAGGGGCCTTCCTTGCCCGCACCTCAGTTTCTCATCCCCCCTCATCCTGTCTCTTTTCTTCATAGACATGCTCACAGCCTCAGATTTGCAGCTTGTTCTTGTACTTGGTCACTGTCTGCACACCATTAGAATGTGCACTCCCTCAGGGCAGTGTCCTTGTCTGAGTCACTGCTATGTCTCAAAACTTGGAATAGTGTAGATACTCAATAAAGTTCTGCTGAACCAAGTCATAGAGGAACTAATGAATGAAAAGATATTGCAATAATGCAGGCAAGAAATGATGAGGGCCAGAGCTAGAAGAATAGAGAAATAAGTGCAGTTTTCAGCAATCAGACTTTTAAGTGTGGGGACAGAAGAATGAGAAAGAAGTCCAGGAAAGCTCCAGGTCTGTAGCTTGGGAGATTCTGTTATTTGCAGAGGTAGTGAAAGGAACGGGTTATACCGGATTTTTGTTTTTGTCATGTGAGAAAAATAAAGGATTCATTTAGTGCTGGTAGCATGTCATGTGCAGCTTCCAGACGGCCATGTCCCAAATAGTCAGAGGTCCCCCAGCACCTTCTATGTCCTTCTGTACCATCATATTTAGCTGCTGGGAGAATCGGCTATCTGTTCATCTTAGACTACAGAATGAATGTTGGGCCAGAGA
>NW_011888784.1:13897938-13922641 GCF_000151845.1 Pteropus vampyrus
GAGAAAAAGAAGAAAAATTTCTAAATATTTTTACAAAGCAAGAATAAAACAAATACCTATACATAAGAAGTATTGCGTACACACACACAAAGAAAAGTATAAGACCACTCATGGTAGCATCTGTTTGTCATGGCAACAGAACTGAAAACTGGCCAGACTCCATTAAAAGAAGAATAAATAAATTAAGTATGGCAATTTTATGATACTTTCTATCAGCAGTGAAAATGAACAAACTAGAAAGCCACATAACAACATGAGTAGGTGTCAAAAACACGAAGCAAAAGAGAAAATGATATCATTCCTTTTATAAAAAGTTTCAAAACAGACAAAATTCAACATGTTGTTTAGCCATACAGACTGGAATGAAAGAGTTAAAACAGCTGGCCTGTGATCTTTTTCACTCCTTTTATAGGAGAGATGCTTCTGAGGAAAGAAAAAAGGCAAGTGACCCCATCTAATCTCTTGTAAATATGCTAATAGCTAGACCACCTAATAAACAGACTAATGATATTTGCTAAAATGAGAGTTCTTGTTTCTGGAATGCCCCTAGCAGGATGTCCCTGGATAAGGATTACTTCTATTAAATAGACCTAGGATTTACAGAGTTATGAGCCCTGGCTCTCTGGGCTCTGTAGTAGAGATGTTTCATAACCAAATACTACCCACTGGGCGAGGTGACCTGTGAACCTCATTTGGAGACTTTGTCTATTGTTCTGGGTCAGAGGGCACATGTGTGATGCATAAAGAAAGGACCTGGCAGTCACAAGAGATGTCCCAGATCACTCTCTGTTTCTCTGCACCTCTATTGCCTGTATTCTCAAAATTATTAGCATAGCTAGATACTGGGCAAGATCTCTGATTTGTCAATTCTGATCTGGAAATCTGATCCTTTGTGTTAGCTCACAGAATAAGCTATTTTCAGGTTAAATTATAAAGAAAGCAAGAGAATAGTGCTGGGAGAGAGTGGCATGACACCAGAGAGGGCTATAAAGGACATTTCCAAGTTATTGGTACTGGTCTTATTTCTAAAAGCTAGCACACGCAGTATTAGGGTTGTCTAGAAAAATGGAATGAACAGGATATACAGGGAAATTTATTATAAGGAAGTGGCTCCCAAGACTATGGAGGCTGAGAAGTCCAAAGGCCTGAGAATCATGAAAGCCAGTGGTGTAAATTCCAGCTAGAGTTCAGAGACAGAAGGAAACCATTGTCCTAGCTCAAGACCACCAGGCAGAGAGCGTGAATTCTCTCTTACTCAGCCTTTGATTCTAGTCAGGCCTTCAGTGGATTGAATGAGGCCCACCCACACTGGGGTGAGCGATTCCTTTTACCAAGCCTAACAATTCGAATGTTAATTTTATCCAGAAACATCCTCACAGACACACCCAGAACAATGTTTAACCGAAAATCTGGGCACCCTGTGTCCCAATCAAGTTGACGCATGAAATTAACCATCACAATGGGTGTTTATTTTATTGTTCTTTAAATGCCACATATGTGCTACATTTGTGAATGATATGTGCCTGAAGCTAAAATATTAAGCAAATATAATTTGACAAAAGGAAGATGATGAATACGAAACAACTTTTGAAAAGTTTGGAATGAAGAGAAAGAGGGAGATGGGGAGGTAGTTTGGGAGTCAGATAGGCTGAAGAGCTGTGCCCTACAACAGGGAGCAGTGTCCTGGGGTAGGTATCCAGGCTACTTTTCAAAATTTTCTCCCAGTTGGTTCACTAATAGGAAATTCACCTGCATTTTGCTGTCTTTTGAAATACAGTGACCACATAGAATCCAATGCTGTGATTATCTAAGCCCCTGGTTGAGCAGAGTCTCAGAGATGGGAGTTCTGATGGGGAAAGGAGGGAAGAAAAAGGGAGGTACGTGTACTGGGAAAAGTCTGTCTTCTACCTTCATGTAAGCCAATTGCCTTTGGTCTCTTCCTTTTCCATCTTTAGGATCCTTACTTTATTCTTGCCTTACCCTATCTTTTAGGAGCCATACAAACACACCCCATCCCCCATCCACTCACTTCCCAATGCCACATGCCAGTGACAATGAAACACAAAAGTCTGAGCAGATGACTGGTTAAGGCTTGGTTAGAGAAGATACCCAGAGCAGGGGCACAGAGAACTGAAACACTAACCCTAATGCTAACCCTAACTCTAACCCTAAGCCTTACCCTAACCCTCTCTCTGTGCCCTTGCTCTGGGTATCTGCCATGGGAAAAATTAAGCTCTGACAGCAAATATCTCTATTCAGTTTCCCCTGATTTCTTCTAAGATCATATAAAGATTATTCTGTTTTATTCCTCAACTGGTCACTTATAATGACAGTCACTTTTAGGAAATAATGAGTTACATGTCAGTCTCTCCACTTCTACCCAGGGAAGATCACCATAGAGCCATGTAGCTAGGAAATACCCCTCCTAAGACTCTAGCCATGCACAAAAATTTATGAATAAAGCTGTTCATCATAACAGCATTTATAATTGCCAAAACTTGTAAATTATCTAAATCTGAAAAAAAGAGAGTAGTTATATGTAATATGGTACATGCATACAGACAGAATATTATATTTCTAAAAAAATTAAGCTCTTGAAGAAGATTTATGACAACAGAAAATGGTTCTAACATGTTTACTAATAAAGATTCAGTACACAACACTGTTATCCCCATGGTTAAGAATATAAACCTACACATACTAAAAAGGCTAGAAAAACAGACTAAAATGTTAACCATGATTAGTAACAAAATCATGGTTGATTCTTTTTATACTTTTTGGAATTTTCCAAATATTCTTCAATGAGTACATGTTATTTTTATAAGTAGAAAAAGGAATTTAAAAAAGGAGTTTAAAAATATATGAATAAGACTGATAGGTGAAAAGTAGAATGGTACAACTCATAGAATGGGAAAAATATATTAAATTTTAAATCTAATAAGGATCTAGTATCCAGAATATCTAAAGAATTATTACAACTCAACAGCACCAAAACAATCCAATTTAAAAATGAGCAGATAGATGTTTCTCCACAGAAAATATACAAATGGCCAATAGGTGTGTGGAAAGATGCTCAACATCATTAGTCATCAGGGAAATGCAAATCAAAATGAATATTGCTTCATACCCACTGAGACAGCTATAACTTAAAAAGATGAACAGTGATAAGCATTGAGGAGGATGCAGAGAAACTGAAACCCTCATTACACTGATGGTAGATAGGTAAAATGGTGCATTTTACCATTTTGGAAAACAGTCTGGCTCTTTCTCACACAGCTAAAGACAATTATTAGATGACCAACAATTTCACCCAAGAAAACTGAAAAGATATGTCCACACAGAAACTTGCACACAAATGGTTGTAGCAACATTATTCATAACAGCCAAAAGATAGAAATAACCCAAATGTCCATCAAATGATGAATGGATAAACCAAATGTGATATATTCATCACGAAAAGGAAAAAAGTACTGATACATGCTACAACATGGATGAATCTTAAAAACCCGTTAAGTGAAAGCTAGTCACAAAGACCACACATTGGTTGCATTTATATGAAATGTCCATTTATATGGAAGAAAATGCAAATCCATACAGAGAGAGAGTAGATTAATGGTTTGGGGGTATGAGGTATAGGAGGCATGGAGGAATAGGGGGTGTCTGCTATTAGGTATGGGGTTTCTTCTCTGGGTGATGGAATATGATAGTGTGATGGTTATGCAACCTTATGAATGTATTAAAACCCTTTGAATTTTACACTTTTATTAAAATAGTTAATTTTGTGGTATGTGAATAATATCTAGGAGAAAAAGTGAATGTCCAAGGACAGCCTGGTTCATTCTGTTATTATGGGTAAGCTTGGGCCTAAAGGAATAAGCTTTCCTGTTCAAAGTCACACCACCCAAAACGAAACATGTCTGCAGATTCTGTCCTCCACTAGCCATGGAAGAAACAAGGACAATGAGGCTTAGCAACAAGGAATGGAATTTGCTACTACTTACAATGTGCTCTAACCTTCGTTTAGAGTCCAAACAGTAGTCACATCAGATAAAATAACTTTAATAATGGGGCAGGGAGGGCGGGCGGGAGGGAGCATTCGATTTAAAATTAACCCACAGGGAACAGTTTGAACTCAAATCAACAGGCCATAAAGGCATGAGGTGTAACCCAAAGCAAGGCCCACTTTGTGGGTGTATGACCTGTGTAACTTGTATGAGGGCTCCATGTTCATGCTCAGCAGGCTCCGTCCGGGCTTGGTGTACTGCTCTGCTTTCATCATCTTGAAATTCTTACTAATTTTAACTTTGAACTTGTGTTTTTAAGTGAAGTCCAATGGGACAATAAAGCGAGCATGTGCATGTGTAAAGAGGTACATAAGGAAAGAGGTACATTATGTATCTGCCATTCCTTGTGCCCATGAGCATAGAGTGTTGGTAGACGCACGATACATGGCAGATTAGTGAGACTGGAAGTGATTACCAGGTGAGTGTGTTGCACCTATGCCTGAGTAAGCAGAGGCACTGGAAACTCTGGAGGCCAAGCTTTTTATGCAAACCAAAACTTGCTTTGAATGCAGAGAGATGGCAACCCAAGGGTGCTATCCTAACCTTTCTCACTGGTGTTACTTTCCCGTATTAGCAAACCACTTATGCTGAAATGATAACAGAAAAAGTAAAAAGATAGGGCAGCCCACAGTTTTGTTTTTTTTCCTTTCAGCTCTTACTCATCAGTAAGTTGAAGGGAGAGTGTTGACAGAACGAACACATATCAAGAAGTGAAATAAAAATAGGTGAGTTAGTTTTGTACAGTGATTCCACTCTTCCAGTAGGAACAAAACGCATATGCATGCAGGAGTGACAACCAACAAATTGGGTAATTTTGCTGGTTCTGCATATAAATTAAATGCTCTTATATATTTGCATTTTAAACTGGCATTGCACAATGTAAAGATGAACAACAGTAACATTTCTGCTAATATTTTTCAACTTTAATTTTTCTTTCCTTATAATGATATTAAATAGCAAATAAAAACACCATAATGAGTAAGAAAGACTGCAGAAGAAAGCAAGAAAATGTTTAGCATCTTTAACAGCACTTTTTTCCTTGGCATTTTCATTTTGCACTGGGCTCTACAAATTATGTAGCTGGCCCTGCCTGATGTTCCACACCTGCGTCTCTCTCTCTGTCTCTCTCAATCTTAAAGTGCTGTTGACAGAATGCATATACTTTAAAATAAAAGAGCAATAAATAACCAAGCAAGCTACCAAGTTTCTCCTAGATCAGTGCTTCTCCCACTTGAGTATGCATTAGGATCACCAGGAGGCTTGTATAACACACTGCTGGGCACCGAGTATCTGATTCAGCAGGTGTGGGCTGGGGACTGAGAACTCGCACTGTGAATAACTCCCAGGTGTTGTGAGTGCTGCTATACACTACACTCAGAACCAGAGGTTTAGAGTATGATTACCCCGGCCTTTGACATTTGTACAAGCTTTGTGATGCCTTACAAAAGGCATATTCTGTTACCTCATAAATGTTCAATTGCTCCACTAAGTCCAGGTCAGTCCCTTTCTTGTTCAAGTGCCTCTGGGACACGGCTGCAATGCCCAGCTCCTCCAGGCAGTCCACCACGTCATAGAAGGTGTCTTGGTCTGGCAATCCTGACAATGTCTGGATGAAGAAAGAACAGGACATGGACATGTCTTAGAGAACTGTCTCAAGGCTCTCAAGGCATTTTTTGCATGGTAGCCCATGGCCGTAATTATAACAACATGGGAAAAGGCAAGGCAGATGGCAAGTTCATCTGAGATAAAAGTTCTTCAGTGTAAGCAGAATGAACCCCAAGATCCTATCCCATGTTACACAGGTGCTGTGTACTTCCCTCCCCTTGAGTGTAAGCAGGATACTCCCAAGATTAGGTTACGGGTTATATTACATAGCAAAGGTGAAGGGGTTTTACAGATCTCTTTAAGGTCCCAAATCAGTTGATTTTGAGTTAATCAAAAGGGAGAGCATTCTGGGTGGACCTGACCTAATCAGGCAAGCCATCTGAATGCATGCTAAGGCACTTCCCCCAGCTCAGAGACTAGAACAGTGATTGTCCTGCTGGCCGTGAAGCAGCAGCAAGCCACCATGAGTTCTACAGCTGCAAGGAAATGAGCTCTGCCAACAACCACAAAAGCTTGGAAGAGGACCCCAAGCCTCAGATGAGACTCCAGCCCCAGTTGACACCTTGACTGCAGCCTTGTGAGACTCTGAGCAGAGGACCCAATTAGGCAGTGCTGGACACCATCCCATGGAAGCTGTGAAAGCTGTGAGATGATAAATCTGTGCTGTTTTAAACTGCTAAATTTGTGGTAATTTGTTACATGGCAATGGAAAATCGACATGCCCAGTGATCAGAAACTCATGTTAAAATCAATCTACCAGCAGCTGGAGTGATGACAATTTGATGATTCCCTTTTCTTCTAGTTTGGTAGGCCTTCCCTTGGTCTATGAAACTTAGGAAAACATGAGAAATTCCAAAGCAGCAACCCAGAGACAAATAATAACAACAACAATCTAAGAAAGGAAAAGCTGACTTCCCTTTGTATTCTGCCTCTCTTACAAGAGGATGATCTCACACAGGGCCTCTGCTCAGAACTGGAAGGGCCCTCAAAGGGATTTACTACAGCCCCTTATCTTATAAATGAGAGCAGTGAAGGCCAGGACAGAAGGGATTTGCCTAAGGTAACAGGAAGTCACTGAAGACCTGGGATAAACCCTGTGCTCAGACTGCTATTAGTCTCCCTGGAATCATTCTACCCAAATTATTCTGGCCTCCAATTTCAGACACAGGTCTTTACTTGCTATTTATTTCACTACTTTTGCATTTCTAAGCACCCTGCCTAATATTTCAAAATTATTGTTAACATGGCAACCTGCTTTGGAAGAGAAAAGACCAATGCTTTTGTAAGGATCATTTCAAATCACCAACTCCTATAATACTTCTATTTTTAAGCTACTAATATTGAAAAGAATGTATTCATAACAAAATACTGGCTTTTTCCTTTCTATGCTGAGCAAAATGGATACAACACACTGCCGCTGAGATCAGAAACAGAGGAAAAATAACTGGGATCCAATAGATTAATTAGTCAGGGGCCCCAATAAAGACACAGAACAAGAAATTATGAACCAGTCAGAAGGTTTAATAAATAGGTCCTCACACTTAAGTGGCCAAGTGTGAAAGCACATTTCCTGGGCAAGGCAGTCACCACGGCATTACCAGACACAACAGTCCATTGCACTGCCCCCAGCTCCCAACGCTAACTGAAAAAACATGCACCCAGTGAAAGAAGCCTGTCATCAGAACGAGCTCATCCTTTGGTTTTAGGGAAAACTCTAGAACTTGTTAACAGATGAGGATACGGAAATCGCGATACCAAGGCCAGGGAAGGCTCACGTTGGGAGGTGCCCTAACTGACTGCTGACTCTGTCAAATACACAATTTGAGAAATGCAGTGAGTTGACATTTGGTGTTAGATTTAAAACTTTCTACACAACAGTGCAGGGGCCAGGATGAGGCACAGCACGAGGCCTCTGGCAGCCTTCTCGCCTCTAGGTTCCCCTTTCTTTTTTCCCTGGTGAAAGTCCACTGAGGTTCTTTCTCTCAGAAGTTTACAGGGAAGTTGAATTCCTAGACCTAATCCCATCACTTTAACAAGCCCAACCATGATGAGTTGGAGGGGTTACTGTTAAATAATTAAACAAATAGGTCTATAGAACCAAATAGACTCACAGAGCCCTTGCTCAATAATAGGCCCAAAATTGAGGGAATTTAGAGGTAATTTGTCATTTCCACTGTGAAAACATGGGCTTGAGCCAAGACTGCATACCCCTACCTTTCATATGTGTGGCCACAGGGTAAGTGACCTTACGCCACAAACAAATGCAGCTTCCTTCTTCACCTGCATGGGAGGGGACTATACATCCTAGAAACCCATGTTCACCTTTTTAAGCTATTCTCTACCATACTGAGCCATTCTGCCATGGTCCCACCTCTCCCTGGGCCCTGTCCTCCCATTTCCACCCTGACACCTCACTGCTAAGGTGCCTACTTCTGGCAAAGGTGGCAACTACTCCAGAAAAGTCTTTGCGGCAAATGTCTCTTGATGCCTTTATCCTCTGATGACACCTCATGACCTGCTTCCTGCTTTCTCTCAGACCTTATCTTGCCAGGGCTTATGACAGGTAAATCTTTACAGGCATCTCAGAGGGAGAAATCTCTTTCCTAAAGGAGAAATCTCTTTCCTAGTTTCTTCTCCCTGGGTTTTTACTGATTTCATCAAGTTTTTCTTGTAGGATAAAACCAGAGTGGCAAAAGCCTGAACATGAATGTTCATAGCAGCATGATTTGTAAATGCCAAAAGCGGTAAACACCAAAAACTCCTATGGTGGGTGAAGAGATAAACTGTGGTGTTTCTACAATGGATACCGCACAGTAGCAGAAAGGAGTGAACTATTAACACATGCAGCACCAGCGCCGTAGGTGAATCTTAAAGTCATTATGCTAAGAAAAGCCAACCTCAAAGGGATGCATCCTGTACAATTCCATGTGACATTTTTGAAATGACAACACTATAGTGATAGAGAATAAATCAGTGTTTGTCAGGGGTATGAACAGGGGATCAAGATGTCACCATAAAGGGATTAACAGTAGAGAGATTTGAGGGGACATGTTCTATATCCTATTTATGAAGGCTATCAATAACTACATATGTTAAAACTTATACAGCTAAATACCAAAGGAAGAAAAGTTGATTTTGGTGTAAGGTAATTAAAAAACAATAACAAAATATAGAAACAAAGGCAAATACTAAGCATGAATCCCATCCAGTATCCCTCCCCTGGGCTCCCTGAGGTCCTCCTTCCCTGACCGCTCAAAGCCAGCACCACAGTAACACCCCTGTTACTCATCCCCCGCATCTGTCTCATCCTGTTCTACAAGGTGGTCACTATGTGAGCCCCCCACTTCCCCGCCCCACCAAGGGCAAGATTTCCACTGAGGAAATTTCAGCTGGATCAAGACAGCTTGTAGGGTAAGAAATGGATAGTTTCTGATTCTCCCTCAGATCTCCCGAGGACATGGGGTAGGAGGCAGGGGGAAGGTCGGAGGTAGGAATTAGTCTGGATCTTGGAACCCCCAACCACCACCACCATTAAAGTCCCTCTTTAACAAAGGGAGCAGATTTCAGTCTCAGAGTCATGAGCAGGATAGAACTGTTTTGTCATAAAAATGTTAATTTCTTGAATTCCATGTTATTAGGCCATCTTTTATTTTGTTGAAAGAAAAGTTAGAAGAGCAATATACTGTAATTATTTCCTAGATTTCAGAGTCTGAATCTTTTCTGGACCCACAAAACATTTGACTTCATTACTTTGTTTGGGATCTAGGGGACTGTACTCACTGAGGCGATGAACACAGCTAAAATTCAACAATAGAAAACAAATGCAGTGTGGGTGCCAGCAGTCTGTTGACCTTTTTGAGGAAAAGATGACATTTGAAGTAATGTTCTCAGGACCTTTCTGGACTTCCCCTATGCCAGAACTAACAAAAGATGAGACAGAACAGACAGAAGAGAAAGAGTAAGCAAGGAATTCCTGGACATTAAATGTCAGAGGATGCCAAGGAGAGTGTGACACACACTAGGTCCTTGCCAGCAATTGGCAGCAAAATGGCCACATCAGGCAGATGCTGCCAGGATCATTAGAGCAGCCGAGCGCGGCCTTTACCAATAAGATGGATAGCATTACAATGGAAAACACTGAGCAAGGGCAAAAATTCCATTCTTGCTGAATTCAACGTTTTCCAAAACAATGTCAGTGACTGAAAGTGGCAGAAAATTGATGACTTTAATCTTAAAAAAATACAAACAGAAAATTGCTTTAAAACTGCATCCTAAAATAAACTTACAGATTGTAATATAAAAGCAAAATTATTATCTACAGAAAAGTGGTGGTCACTCCCCTCTAGGACTGTAGTAGAGTTTCCTGTGTCCTCATCAACGAATGCTTTTCATAAAAAGCAATCACTGCCAACATGATCCGAGGAAAACTTTGTCTTGTTGTTTTGCTATATATTTCTTTTAATCTTGGTAGGTTTAATGTTATTTTTTGACTGGGTTCTTAATATATTTAGGATAGTGTCATTTTCTGCCCTATTTTTTGCAATTAATTTCCCAATTTGTCACTTGCCTTTAGCTTTTATTTGTGGTTTTCATCTTACAAATAAGACCTTTTAGAATTTTGTGCACTGGAATATTTAAGTCCTTTCCTTTGGAATTTTTCTTGACTGGTTTTATTAAAAATAACCTTTATCTACCAGAGACCAATTAATCTTCATCTCTAGTTCCTTCTCATTTATCTATGATTTGATGTCTTACATTGAACTCTTTAATTGATCCAGAATTTATTTTGGTATATGGTCAAAGTATGTTTTTATTTATTTCTATTTAGCGAGACCTCCCCAATCAGGAATGAAGCTACCCCATTCCTACTGATTTCAGCCACAGGGTAAGTTGTTCTGTGCACTGGGATCTATTTTGGCATTCTTCTGCTACACTCATATGTCTGCCATGCAAAAAGCCAGGACCACAGTGTTTTAATCCTTGGAGTTTGCTCAATGTTTTAATATCCAGAAGTTACAACTTATAATTTTGCTGCTTTCTACTAATTTGTCCCCAGTTCATCATGGGAAATGTTTCTCCAGTTATATTTCAGAAAGAGATTCGGGTCTTCTCTGGCGGGTATGAAAGAAGACTCACGGCAGCGGGTGGGGGAGGTTAGTTGATGTGGGGCCTGGGGACTAGCGTGTAGCAGTCTGCAGAATAACCACTCCCACCCCAAACTCAGTTATTAAAGAGGAAGAGACCGAGGCACCAGAATGCAGGAACTCCAGTGCCAAGAGTGGGCTGTCCCAGGCCAGCATGGGACCCCCTGTCAGAGCAGCATCTCTGGGGATGGATACTAAAGCCTACAACTGCTCTGCAAGTTGGTGACTGTGGAGTGACATGATGGGAGGAACAGGAGCACAAGGGTGTAGTCACCATTTTAAAAGGTGAATAGGACCCATGCCCAGGAATCCTTATCTCACCTCCGGCAGTCAGAATTCAAGAAGCAGTGGAACAAGAGCACCTTTATTTCTTCCTGACTGTGAACTATTTCTTTAGAGTAAAACTTGCTAATTTATTTTCTTAAGGAGAGATGTTTTTAAGAGGACACCTTGATAGGAAAAGTAGTCATAAAATTCTCGCTGTCATCTTTCTGATTTATTAGAAACAACCAAAGCACAGGAAGCATGCAAACACTCATAGAGCTTCACACTTATGTCCAGCGGCATGCATGCACACACACCGTGCATGGGTGTAAACCGTTTTCTCCTGCGAAGAAGCACACTGCAGCCATGGTTCCAGCCACCACGATGGAGGGGCTACATGATGTGGCTCTTATCCAGAGGGTAAATTTCAGATTTTTTCATTATATTAGTTTCCTAGGGTTGTTGTATCAATGTACCACAAACTAGGTGGCTTAAAACACCTAGGAATTTATTCTCTCACAGTTTGAGAGAGTAGAAGTCTGATATCAACATGTCTGCAGAGCCATGCTCTCTCTGAAGGCTCTAGGGGAGGGTCTTGCCTTGCCTCATCCTTGATTAGCTACTGGCAATCCATGGCATGCCTTGTCTTATAGATGCATCACTCCAACCTCTGCTCTGTCTTCACATGGCTGTCTTCCTCATGCACACACATATACATCATCGTCCCTCACTGTGTGTGTCTCTTTTCCTCTTCTTATAAAGACACCAGTCATACTGGATTAAGGCTCACCTACTGACCCCATCGCAACTTGATTATACTTTCGAAGACTCTATTTCCAAATTAGGTCACATTCACAGGTACCAGGGGTGAGGAGGACTTCAACATGACTTTTAGGAGGACACAATTCAACCCAAACAAACATCAACCAACCTTGTTCACTAAAGTCATCGCGTAAACCAGCAGCTCTGTGTCGACCCCGTCCTTTTCCTCTAGGATTTCCATGATATTTGACCAGGGTGTGACTCCTACAAATAAAGCAAATATCATTAGGACACAACTCAACATACCTTATCCAACTCACATCACAGTTTTTCTAAAGACTCTTCATCCAACAATGGCGATGTATTTCAGTAACCAAATTTCAAAACGTGGCACATGCTTCTAATTAGATGACAATATACCACATTACCATTGTCCGCTGGAAAAATGTATATTCTTCAGGGTCAGGATGCCTATAAATTAGCTTGAAAGTTCCCTTTGTATTAAATATGTCACTTTGAAAAAAAAAAAAAGCATTCATGTGCAGTTATTTAGGCCATGAATTTCCCTCTCCAAGTGCAGAAGCTCTTGATAAGTATTTCCCGTACACTGGCATGCTATGCTCTGATCTCCTGCAAGGAAAAAGGATGCAGGAGGTCTTTACATTCATGCTACAGTAGGCTCCAAGTGAAACATCCGTCCAGCAAACATTTGAAAAAGTATATTACCTCCATGTAATCAAGGCACAAATACCGTTTAAGCATCACCCAGATACAAGCAGTTGGTTCTAGTGGGAGGCTGCCCTCAAGAGGTTTATAATCTAATAGAGCAGTTAGACATAAATATAAGGACACACATTAGCCCAGAGTAAAAGCACCCAAAAGGCAAAGGCACTTAGCTAAGCCTGTCACTCAGCGAGGGAGGTCTCTTGCAGTGCGGATGGTAGTGGGGGGCTTAGTGCAGAGGTGTCTCCTAAATAGGGCTCTGCAGGCAAAGGCTCATAGATGGTTATTCCTTGGCTCCAGGAGAGAGCAGAAAACCCTTCGCATTCAGGACCACCAAGGCCGCAAAGGGAGCACAGCACCCTGACGCAATTTCCTATGCCTGAGATAAATATTTGAAGTGAAATGTTGCTTTGTCCTTACGTGATGGTATGGAACATGAAGCTCTTACCTGCTTTCTCTATAAAGATCTTAAAGGGATATTGCTTATTTTTACTGATAAAAATAAACTCTGAAATAACTGAAAACCAGTGGTTTCCAAATGCTGGTTCTTGGATGAGTTATGCCAGGGCTGACTTCCTAGCCTGGAGAACAAAAGCTCCCCAAGGGCAGCAGTAGTATATGTATTATCTCTGTGCTCTTAGCACAGTGCCTGGCAAACAGCAGGCACCCAATAAAATGTCAGCCAAATAGTGAATGGAGGTCTTGGAGAGGGCAGGAAGTGGGTTAAGTTGGAGCAGTTTAAAAAGAACCAAAGGGTAAATGAAATAAGAAGAGAAGGCCAGAGAATTAAAAAAGAAACAGGCACCTACTATAAAATGTGAAAGACATGGATGTAGCTTGATGCAGCAATCTGTTGGCTCACCTAGCAAGTAAACAGAAAGCCTTTTCCTTTGGCCGAGTTGTCCAGTTGGTCAGAATGAGGCCAGCTTCTATAACCCCTTCTAACTCTGGAAGCATGATCCTTCACCTGTTAACTGCTGAATTATCTTCTTGCTGATATTTATCATCAAACTCTTTTGAAGTCCTCACTTGTTTTTCAAACCCCAACGAAATCACCATTTCTGCCCTCAGTACAGTCAATCGATGTGGTCAGTGGGACTTGGGTTTCACTGTCCAAGCGCAGTCCAAGCACTGTAAGTGCCTCAGCTTGTATTTATAATGAGGGCAACTTCTATTATTACCACCTGGCACCGAACCTCAGTAGAAAACACTTGTTCCGGTGAGTTACTGATGAATGGTTTAAAGAAGACTGTGTAGGAGAGAAAGCACTGAAGCTAAGAATTTCCAGTGGTGTTAGTGGGCCCAGAACTGCTTCCTGCTTGCATATTTTGGAGACAAAGATGCTAAATATAGCCTAGGGAAAGAAAGGCCACGAAGAAAAGGCAGGCATCCTGGAGAGAGGGAGGGGGCCAGATTATAGCCTCTCTCTAACAGACAGGCATACTTGTGTACCATTTTATCCTTTATAATAAAAACACTCAAACACTGGCTTAATTTAACTGAAAAATGTGTCCTTCAGCTGTGATATCTGATTCCCTCATTACCATTTAAAGATTTCAAATCTGGAAACTTGGATATATTTGTGTACTGTTGGGATGAATGTTCATTCCCCTTTGATTGACTGGGGACCCCAAAATGAGAACTATTTCGAAGAATGAAGGTAAAGGGGAGGAAACATTTTGGTCCAATACAAACAGCCTTGGCAGGGCTCAAGCTGGTCTACATTAAGCACCACCAGTTGCAACTTTTCTAGGAGCTGCCACCTGCCAGAACTAAGTGGCCCAGTTCACCCTAGCACTACCTTTGCTTGCTCTATACAGTTGTTATGGGTGTAGTGGGGAGGGATGAGGGAGAAGTCCTGTTTTAGAATCCTAAACCATATGATCTTACCCCTTAACATAACAGAGAAAGAAACTGAGCACCAGAGTGGAGGAATGAACAAACAGTGGCTCAGGAAATACATTTACGTTGCAGTGATTATATCAGCTTTGTAGGATTGCTCTGAGGTATCATCGAGATAAAGCACTTTGACTTTTTGCCTTAGCCGTGATGGTGTATAATACAAAACAGTAATTTCCTTAATCATGATCCTCTGTCTCTCTCCAACTCCACCCCCAAACACTGCAGTATAGTCTGTAAGAGCCTGTTTTCTCTCTGATGTTTCAAGCACATAGTTGGTACTTAAATATTTCTTGGGTAAATTAGTTGTATGTGAGAAATGCTTAGCATAGTATCTGTTACAAGTTAGGCACCAGACTATCAGTAGCTGTAAGTGTCATGGCGGTTGGGGCTGGTGATGATACCCATGCTTACCCACATACCTTCTACAAGGCTCCCAGGCCAGTCTTCTCTTCCCACCAAACCACAGTGCTTTTCTCTTAACCCAGAACAAATTGCTCAATTCTTCCTCCCCACCCCTTGCCTTCCTCCTAGGTTTCTGTATTAAACTCCAAAGAAAATAAGATATTTAGCACAATGCCTTCTACACAAGTTGGTCTGATACTCAAACAGAAGGTTCTCATAGTATGTTCCATGTCTTTCAACACAATTGATAAACACACTTCACATATATATTTTGGCTATAAATAATGGAAATCAAGCTTGAGTTCTGTCAACCCCTGACTGCTATCATGCTTTGTACATTCTTCACAGATCAATACATTCTTGAGCGGCAGAGATGGGATAGCTTAAAAGAATGGCTGGATTTTTTCTCCCTGTTAATCATGTGTGATACACATGTTTAAGAATTATGTCATATCTCATCACCTCACATTCAAATGAAAAATTGAATTTCTTCAAAAGAAGTCCTGAACCAAGTTAGCGCTGACTAACGATTTATGACTGAAATTCCAAAACAGATTACCCATTCTGGTCACTTGCCCCACCCTCTGTCTGAGAGGCAAACCCAGATAATCAGAGGGAAGGGCACCCTTCCTAGGGATGCAGAGGGTTCTGAACCCATTTCCTGTCAATCACCACAGGGAACATCTCAAGGAAAGGAAGTCTCGGATGATGGTTGAGCGACAACGCAGAGCTCTTTCAAGGGCTTCCTTAAGCACTCACTACCCTTCTCTCTTCCTGCCGGGCTCTGTCCACCAGAAAGAAAAAGTGACTTGATCCAAGCAAAAGAGGCAATGACCCAGCAGACTGAGCAGACAGATGTGTCTGCTTTAATTTTTTTGTTTTGTTTTTTTTTACAAATTGGGACAAGATGGCCATCTTTTTATCTTGAGGTAGAGACTGAGTACTGCACAGAGCCTCTGTGTCATGCCCCAGACACTAGCTCAAATGAACCTTTTGATTCCAGCCCCTGAGCAAAAGTGTCTATTGCCTAGATAATGAGGGGCATTTTTAATTTTCATTAATTCATAAATGTTTATTAGTCCCTATAATGGATTCAGATCCCTCAACTTTTATCCCTGTTGCCTGACTGGCCCACTCTTGGCCAAAGAGCAAGCCATCTGTGCTCATAGAATGAACCCTTCTGGTTAACCCCATACATAATGTTTATAAAGCAACCAGGGGAATTTATTCTGGGGCAACTTTATTTGCTGTTGGTGGTAGTCATTTTTGAGGACTCATAGCTTACTCATTAGTTTTCTTTGTTGATTCTTTAAATCTGACAGTTTTCATCATCCAAAAGAATTCTTTGCTATTAAAAAAAAAGAGTCTATACTTTAACATACCCATTCTCTTATCCCCCCAAAGGACTATGTGTAAAGCCACTAGAAGAATAAAATTTATGGCTTATTTATAAACTCGTGCACAATAGACATGCTCAGTTGGCCCTCTGGCACCTCTGCCTAATCTCTCACCCAGCTGAGAGGGGAGTAGGGAGCTGCTTCTAAACCTGCTGGTGGAAACACACCTGGAAGTCCTTTTGCTCTCTGCAAACACCATGATATGTTTATATGGTTAATTCCATCATAGGGTTCAGGAACAGTTTTACCAGCAGTAAAATAGGATGATGTTATTTGCATGCATTATAAAATTATGGCCAAGACCACACATGTCCATAGAGAAACATGATATTGAACCACATGGGATAAGCTACATCTGAGATTTTCCATTAGTGTTATTCCTTTTTTTTTTCCCAGCTGCTAGTGTTCAGTAGTTGCAAAAAGAAATTTTATAGGCAAAATGCCATGAAGTACGCAATCCATGAGCTTCTTTAATTTTTTTTTTTTTTTTTTACAAATTGTGAAATGATGGGCATCATTTTGTCATGGGCGAGAGACTGAGTACAGCAGAGAGCCTTTGGCTGGGCCAGTAGATGGAGTCTTGGATGTGGGTGTCACGCCTTGGGTTTACCTCAGGATCATTCCTCTACCCCCACAACATGCCCTTCGTGAAATGTGAAGTCCGAAGAAGGAAACTCTGAGATCCCAGCTCAACAAAGTGAAAGCACAACTCAAGGTCATGAGAAGGCTGTCGCCTCTAACATGGCCCTCATGACAAGGGCCTATGGGTTACCTGAAATTCAGGACAGGAAATGAAGAGTCCGTTCATCATCCAAAAGTAATCCCCAAGTTGGGGGATGGAGTGTGACTCCTTTGAGAATGAATAGATCCGCCTCGCTGTTTTTCCAAACACCCACCTTTGGCCCTAAATCTCATTCACTGGCCTTGGAAGCGCCAGTGCTGGTTTCTTTTTTTTTTAAATTATTTATTATTATTTATGCCTACAGCACCTGGTCTTCCTAGGTGGTCTCCCATCCAAGTACTAACCAGGCCCAACCCTGCTTAGTTTAGCTTCCAAGATCAGACATCGGGCTTGTTCAAGGTGGCATGGCCGTAGACCATGGACCGTGGACCATGGACTGGGGCGTGAACCCAGTACCTTCTGCATGTAAAGTAGATGTGCTAACTGCTGTAATAGGGAATCACGTCCAATAAAGTATTTTTTAATTAAGGTATATATAGTACTTTTCTTAGACATATGGTATTTCACACTCAAGAGACTATAGTATAATAATGTCAACATAACTTTTTCCATGCACTGGGAAACCAAAAAATTCATGTGACTTGCTTTATTGTGATACTCACTTTATTGCAGTGGACCCAAATCTGCAATGTCTCTGAGGTATACCAGTATAGGCAAATTAATTTAAACACGTTATGTGGCAAAATACAAAAATATGCAGTCTTATCTTTATCAATTTCTTATAACTATCTTGATTCACCAAATTTTGGAATGTCTCTCTTTTCCTGGAAAATCCAAAATATGTGTCCATAGAAAACAGAATTTTTCCTTTCTCCCCAGCACAATGAGACTTTAACCTTTTACCTAAAGAGAAAAATTTCTGTTAGGAAAATGTTGGTAAAATGGCTTCTTCTTTGAGTCTTTGTGGAGATGATCATGGTAACAGTAATGTCCTACTGGAGAACAAAACCAAAAATTTTTTCGAAAGGACAAAACAAAACAAAACCCATCAACATCTTAGCTTTAAGGTTCACAATATTACAGGGAACACAGTGTGTTACACACAAAACCAGATCTGAAGCTGATTCTTCATCGAGTGTGTAGGGCAGGGTTGCCTGCTGTGGGCCAGCTAGGTGCTGAGACACCAAGAGGAACAGGCACCCTGCCCTGGAGCACGGCACTCACTCAGAGAGACAGGCAAAGACAACAACACAGCAGAAAAGAGGGACACACAGGGCCTTTGAGAGCACTTGGCCATCTGGCCCAAGGGAGGGCGGGTGTGGTGCAGGCCAAGTGGGAGATGGGGGTAGCAGATGGACGGGGGCTAGATGGTTCAGAGTCAGGTGAAAGGTCTGGATCTAACCTGTGGGCACTGGAAGCCATTGGCACTGTATTAGATAGAAACTGATGTGATCACATTTGTGTTTTAAAAGAATCCTCCAATAGCAGAAGCCAGGGTAGCACTTCGGGGAGGTGAAGGACACAGGCAAGAGATGGTGAGGGCCCCCAGGAGAGAAGGGGCACGGGATGAAGGGAGGAAGGGGGAAACATCTAGGGGTCTGAGCTGATAAAGCATGGTTCAGGGGAGGAAGGAGCCAAGGCAACCCAGACAAGATGGGAAAAGAGGAGGAACTGGCTCTGCGTGTGTTCAGTGACAGGGGCTGGAGAAGGGGCATAAAGACAAGCTCAGCGACAGGCCTGCCCTGGGGATGCCCAGGAGCGCTTTTCTTTTTCTGGCAAACCATGTTCTGTCCTTAATCTTTGTATACTTACTATCCCAAAAAACATGTTTCCTGTAGTGGGAGGTCCACATAAAGGGAATTCTCAATTCCAGTTTGAACATGTAAAAAGTGGATGCCTTTTTTCATCAGACTTTTTTACAGTGATGAAATAAGGGAGCAGGGACCACTCACCTCTTTTTGTATCGACAGCAGAGACAGCCTGAATCAGAAGAGGTGCATTTGACTCCGAGTACTCCACAAAGACGAGCAGCAGCTTCAGGGCCGTCTTCACCACCAGGCGGAACTGCACACAAAAGATAAACCATCACACAGCTGCAGACACAATCATGTAGGCACAAAGGCATCATCTCTTAACAGCAGTTGGCACCCAGGTCTTGCTTCAGCCCAGGTGCTCTTTTTAATGATTACACAGATTTCTCCACTGCAATCCTTTAATGCAGGGGTCTCAAACCCCCGGGCGGCAGATGGGTACCGGCCCATGGCCTGTTAGGAACTGGGCTGTACAGCAGGAGGTGAGCAACAGCCCGAGTGAAGCTTCATCTGTTTTTGCAGCCACTCGCCAGCACTAGCATCACGGCCTCAGCTCCACCGCAGATCATCAGGCATTAGATTCTCATAGGAGCTCTGGTCCCTGGTGCCAAAAAGGTTGGGAACCGCTGCTCTAATGGGTATTAGAATTATTCCATTGCACAGATCAGGGCACAGAGTACCCTGCCCAAGAACATACTCCTAAAATAGAATCAGAATTCAAACACGGGGCCTTTGGTCCCAGAGCTCGCACCCAGTGGTCTCTTAACATCCCTGGTAGCGGTTGCTGAATCAGGTACAGTAGTCCCCCTTATCTGTGGGGAGTAAGTTCCAAGGTCCTCAGTGGATGCCTGAAACCCTAAATATACTTTGTTTTTTCCTATATATACACACCTATTATAAAATTTAACTTATAAATTAGGCACAGTAAGAGATTACTTATGATAAAACAGGCAACTATAATTATATACTGTAACAAAAGTTAAGTGAATGTGGTCTTTTTCTCAAAGTATGTTACACTGTATTTTTTGTGATGATGCGAGATGATATGTTACATAATGAGATGAAGTGAGGTGAATGATGTAGGTATTGCACACTGCGTAAGGATGACTTGAACACAAGCACTGCGATGCTAAGGTAGTCGACCTGTTAATAGAGACAACTACTGAGTACCTATGTGGGGTGGCAAGGAGCATATATGGCATGGATAGGTAGGACAAAGGGATGATTCAAATCCTGGGCAGAACTGAACAGGACATGGAGAGATTTCATCACACTACTTGGAATGGAAAGCAATTGAAAGCTTATGAATTGTTTATTTCTGGAATTTTCCATTTACTATTTTCAAACCGTGGTTGACCGTGGGTAACTGAAACCATGGAGAGTGAAACCATGGATAAGGCAGGGCTGCTGAACTTCATTTTTCTCAGACTAGAACACTGCAAGGTAGGAATGATTACATTTCCCATTTTTCTAGTGAGGACACAGGCACAGCAGGTTAAACGACTTGTCTAAGCTGGCTTGGTAAGCAGAAATCTGAACCAAGTCCCCCTCTTAAAACTGAGCAGAGAAGGCCACTTGGGGCATTAAAACACACTTGCTGGGCCCAGGGTACAGTGTTTGTGAGAAGCCACACAGGGCACAGGGGCTTCCCTCACATGTCACAGGTTCCTCGCCCAGAGAAACTCCCTACTCTAGCTCAGCCAGCCCTGGGCTGGGGCAGCAGTGGAGCTTTCCATGTCCGCTCCCTCCCTGTCCCCAGATGCTGCTGTAACCTTCAGCCACGGTCTCCTGTACCCATTTCCTTCTAAGAATCTCCTCCTTAAGAAACTCACACACCAACTACCTCCTAGAAATGGGTTAAGATCATGATCTGAGAGATGGCAAACCCACCTGGCCTGCTTGTCCCACCCCCAGCATTTTGCCTGTCAGTGTCCTGCCCTCCACAGGGAGTAACATGGTCAAGGGGAGAGGGGTTTATTTGCACTATAACTGCAGGGCCTGGAACTGCACTTGGCACAGAGTAGGTTCAGCGATGTTTCCTCAATGAACAAATAGATCAATGACCAGGCATTCAGTGCATGACCCTCACTTCCATCACTGTGGTTGTGGAGAATCAGCTCCAGAGTCTTTGTGTGCAGCCTGAGGAAGACCCAGGGCCTCCTGGAGGCATCTTCCCACATCAAAATAGTAGGGACACATGTCGACTTTACAGGGAACTTGGAGCAGTGTGCACTCCCACAGGGAACAGTGCAAGAGCACTACTCAACCCCACGTCATTTCTTCAAAATCGTGCAAACACCTCGGTTCTCTTGCCCTTCTCTCCTCTGTCACACTTCCCTAGTAAGCCGCCTGTCTCTTCCTTGATTCCACATCTCTCTTTAGCCATTGTCACGGTTCTCAGCTCCCCTTTAAAGGAAAACGTCTCAAAAGAGTGTCTGCAGTCCCAGCTCCACGTCCTCACTTCCAACTGACTCTTTGGCCCAATCCAACAGGGCTTCTAACACGACCACGCAAATTAAGTCTCACGAAGGTTGCAATGGCCTTCATGTGGTCACATCCAATGCTTGCTTCTCTGTGCTCATTATAACTCAGCTCTCAAAGGCATGTGACACAATTAACTGCCATAATTTCATCCCATTGTGGCCGACCCACAGCCACCCCTTTGCTGGCTCCTTCTATGGTGCTCGATTTCCAGGTGAGGCGAGGCTTCAGAGTTCACTTCTCTTTCCACACACTCTCTCCAGGAGACCTTCATCCAGCTTTAGTTTTAAATTCCATCTGAGACTCAGTGCTGTTGCTTCCTCGGCCTGACCAACCTCCTGCACCAGGTGGCGGTTCTCACCCGACCCATGACGTCTCCGCTCAGAGGCTAACAGGCGCCTCAAATTCAACGAGGCTGAAAGAGAGCTCTTGATTTTTACCCATGGCCGCTGCATCACACCTACCATTCCCATCCTATTCCTTGCACAGTCCCCATCTCAGTCCAAGGCCACGCCATCCACTGAGTGGGAAGCGAGGGTCACCCGGCACTTCTTTCACCCATTCTCGCAACAGATCCATCCGCCAGTGCTGACAGAACTTTAAGAGCTGTCCTGTCTCCATCCACCTCTCCATCTCCCTGTCCACTCTGGACCACTGTGAGAGCCTGCTAAGTACATCCAGCTTTGTCCCCCTTAAGTCCATTCTCCAAATAGCAGCCAGAGTGGCCACTGCATTCTCAACCCTCCAATCATTCTGCATCCCATTCAAGATACAATCTACTCCTGCAGGTTTTATGTCCTGGTCTCTGTAGAGGTCTCTGATGTCCTTCCCTCCTGCCCAGTGTGCTCCAATCATCAGTCGATCAATGCATGACCCTCACCTTCATTATCTTTCTTTAGTCACGTGACTATACGTTTTTAACTTTCTGAAGCTTGTTCGTGATTCAGAACTGCTCATTGGCTAGTCTTAACCAGTCATCATAGGAATGATCTTTTCCTGTCTTTCAGATCTAAGAAATTTCCCCTCATGGGAAATGCCTTCCTGACTACTTCATCTAAAGGAGCCCCTTGGTCATGCTCATATCATCCTGTTTTATTTTCTCCACATCCTTTACCATGACCGGAAATTGCTACAAACACATTTGGTCACCTGATATCCCTTTGTTGTCCCCAACTAGAACATAGGCCACCTGGTGGCAGAGATGTTTTATCCTCGAAACAGCTTTGTCCCGGAGGAGCTGCTCAGTCAGTATTGTGCATGAAGGGCGGGCCAGGATGCCCTTTTCGCCGAGGCTGCTTCTTCAAATCCATCCCTCTTATAATGCACAGAGCAAGCCACCTCGGCCCCAGCTTCCATTTCTTCACCCCATCAGAGTCCTCAGCAAAGCAGAGGCCCCTGCACAATCGCCCTGAGGACAAGCAGTGCCTTGGACTTCCACTCTCATGGTTACGTCCTTTCCACACTGGGAATTGAATTCTTTGAAGGGCTTTGAACTCTTGAAAGCATTTTCGCTTTCATAACTCGAGTCCTGCATTTGGTCCTCTGCTCCCTGAATTCCAGAGTATTTTTCTCCGCAACTGCAAGGTTGGGGGCAGGAAGGGAAGGCATGGCATGACAACCTGCGGTATCTTCACACATTCAGAGCTGAAGAAATTTCTTCAAGTAAATAAAACACCCAACAAGTCTAGGCTTGGCAACTTCGTTAGTGGGTGGACTGTCATTATGTGGTTTAAGCCTTCTCAGCGCCTTCCTGGGAAAGAACCTGGCTGCTGCCCAACCTCGCTCCCCCATTAGCTGGTCTCAGCAGGGGCTCCCTTATGCCCATCAAGTTTCCTTCTGAGCATCTCTGTGGTCATGGGGCCTTGGTCCCAGGCACCCAAATCCCTTAGCCACTATCCCTTACTGGGCTCTCTAATTAAGAAACCATTGTTTTCTAGCAAATCTTTTCCTATTGCTCTCAACATGCCTATTCATGTCCTCTCTGCTGCTGTAAAGACTCTGTTTGGAGCTTTTTTGGCACCGTGATTTAAAAAAAAAAAAAAAAAGAACCCCAAACTCTTCTGATTCATAATTTAAGGTTTCTGTGAATTTAGCTTCACTCGAGTCTAAGTTAAAGTTTCTGTGTGTTCAGAAGACTTATCGTATAAAATTAATAACAAACATATTAGGTAAACTACTTTATAAAAAATAATTAGAACATTAACTTTAAGGAAATACATATCAACTGCAAACGTGTCCTAATTAATCATCAAAATGAATTCAGCAGGACTTCTCCACTGAAATGCTTCACTAGCCTTACTGCATAGACTTGAGTAATAAAAGTACATTACTTCAAAAGATTTCTACATCAATCCCTCATTTATCCAGAAATCACTTAATTTGATGCCTTCGACTATCTGGAATGAAGTCAAAACTCTTCAAAGCATTGATCAGCCATAACGAAAGCCATACACCCATTCCTTCCGGTCTGAACACACTGCTTATCTCAAAGCTCTTTAAAATCTGTACTTGGTGCCACTTGCACTTATCTTAGATACATTCTAATAAGAGTAGCTATTGAAACTCCTAGCCCACACCCACTGAGAAGGGGCAACCCAGAGGCCAGGAGAGGCAGGCCCACCACAGCGGCAAGGGTAAGAATTATGAGAAGAGGCGTGGAAACAAGCTGCCAACACACACACCTCTGCGTGGCTCAGATGCTGAAGGCTCCTCATAGGGACATGGCACTGTCACTCCAATCTGAATTATCTGATTTTCAGCTCTGCCTGGTGCTTTTTCATGTTCTAATGGAGAGTTTCATTGCAATGACTTACAGGCTCAGACACCTGCTCATCTGTTAGCAACAAGGGAAATCGATAAGCATGGAATATCATTCATGTGGAAGATCAATCACTTGAGAAGATAAAGCAACCAGTCATGAAAGAGTTAAACATAGAAGCAGGGCAACAAGGAGTCAGCCTCAGAAGCAGTGGTCCAAAGACAAATGAGCTGATGTAGAGAATGCAGATTCCTACATCTGGAGGTCCTGAATGGTAGATTGCTAAGGCCATCGCTGAAGGAATTCAGAGCCTGGATTAGGGTGGACCGATCCATTTAAGGTCCCTCCTCATTCCGAGATGCTCTGCTTCTTCTTTCAACAATGCCTTCAGCATCTCCCAGATGCTCAGCACCCAGGGAGGTCTGTGAGTGAGGAAGGAAGCTGTGGCCCTGCCTTCAAGGAGGTGGTCTTCTCGCTGCCGAGAGAGGACCCGGAACACCTTCACATCACTTGAGCATGTTCTTCATACCAGAGCCCCTCAGAGCCAGGTCATTGAGGACAGAAAGCCCTTCCCAGGGGACAGCACTTCCAGTGGGGAGGCCACCCCTCTGGGCTTCCATGGAGCAAGAGAGTTGTTTGACGGCCTTTGGGTTCACAGATGATTCCACTTCCTTAAGGCTGGAGGAAACACACTGGGGGTCTAGATTC
>NW_011888784.1:13923686-13929068 GCF_000151845.1 Pteropus vampyrus
TTTATTATAGAAGTAGATGCTGGTTATTAAAACTAAATTAGAAATTGGTAAGATAACAATCTATAAAGCTTTGCCACTGTTTTCAAGCTTATCAGAATTAAGAATATCCTGAATATTTTAATAACAAAAAAAATTTTTAAGAGACTTAAGAACTTATCTTTAAGAACTTTTCAATTAAGCACTTCATTCAAATGACATATACTTAAGCTCAGAATGGTCATGAATGCCTCATATTCTGAATCTCTCATCTTCTAAAATGTTGTCTATAAAATGAGGTGCATCTTTTCAGAAATGAAGTATGGGCCCAAATATATTACCTGAGTACAGAACTCTAGGCCTTGGTTTTCAGGTGCCGCTGAAGAAGTGTAGACAGCAGGGTTAGCCCATCTGCCAGGACAGAAAGTCACCTGTGCTATGTGCTATGTCCTCAGGCCTTATGGCCGACCTGCTCATGACCTGATGCAATTTGCAGAAACAGAACCAGCTTTGTGATTAATGTAGTAGCCAAATGCAAGGCCGGGAACCCCTTACGTTTTTACTAGTTAGTGGATAGGAAATCTTGCAGAATGTAAAATACAGCAGACGATTCAAAAAATAATTAAAATAAATATCAAAATAAATAATACTACAAGTGAACATTTTCTTCAACTGAGATAAAATTCTGGGGCTTAGTTGGATGTTTCTTTAAAGAATAATGACTTAAAGTGGACAAGATCAGAAACTATGCACTTTGCTAACGTTCCCTTAGGATACTCAATATAATTATGAAGAGGTAGGTAACATAAGTACCATAAGTACAATAGGGAACATAAATTCACTCTGTTTCTGTTAACTAAGGAATATCAGAAACTCTGCACTGAAATACTGCCTTAAGGAACACCTTGATAGTATTTGCAAAATGAAGGAGGAAAATCAGCAACATTGGATACTTTTCCAGTTAGTGTCATCCCCATTTTCAGATGCAAAAATCTCATGTCCTAGGAGGTTATGTAACTTGTCACACAGCTAATTTCTGAAGGAAGTTGAAGAAAAACACAGGACGATCTGATTCTTTCTATTGTACTATGGGGAACCTCATCTTTCCCTCTGGTGCAAAAACTTAAGTCTTGGGGGAAATGTGACAAATATTCTTTTCCAAGCAATAATCAAGGTTAAAGAACTTTCATAAGTGAATAACCAGCCCTGGGCACATGACAGTAGACAACAATGAAGCCTGTGCTGTTAGCATGGGTTTGGCAGCCAGCTCACATCTCCTCAGAGTGGATAGAGAGTGGTTGGCAGCTGAATGCTGGCAGGTGGAGAAAGGCTATGGCGATAGTGGTCAGCAGCCTGGCAAAGACAAACCTGAGCCTGCAGGGCCACTCTGGAGTGGCTCCCAGAAGCCTTCGCTTCTTCTGGCCCTGTAGTCCATCTATTTCTCCTAGAACATCTCCTCCCGAGGAAAAGCACACGGGCACTCTGGGGTTTTTGCATCACCTCAAACATTCTTCCATATTAGCATCACCCATTCCCATCCCTTCTCCAGCTGCCAGAATACAGCTGCTAGTCCTTGATCACTTGGTCTAAAAGGGCAGAAGGGTCAAAGCCCCACCCCCTGCTCCTGTTTCTCCTGTCCCCGAGGATCTGGTCTATGCAAACCGTCATTCTGGTTTATCAATAAGGCTCTTGAGAGTTGAGGAACCACAAATCAGCTCTCTGAATAGACTGAAGAAACTCTTTTCCAGCCCTGTGGCTGGACCATGGGGCCCCCTCAGCATGCTAGTCCCCGTAAAATTTGACCCAAACCTCTGGTCTCTTTCTCTGACATCTTCCTGAAACAATAACCAGTAAAATTTCCCTTTTTTTCCTTCTATTGACATTATCCTCACTGGGGACATCTGAGAGCTCAAATAAGTGAGAATTAGTTTTCTGGGTATAACAGCCAATAGCCAGTAGAAAAGCAATAGCCTTTAAGAGGAAGCTGACTCTTTGTACTCACAATGTCTCTAACACAAATATTAATGAATGTGCCATTAAAACTCATGGAATTTTTAAAATCTTACCTAATGAAATGTTGATAAACATGGAAAAAATTCAAACACAACCTCATTCACTAAATGTTTCATGAAATTAGGAATAATGAAGCTCTTTAAATATCACATAGAATCGGAAACAATGATTATTCAACAATATAAGAAAAGTCAAATAAATTACAGTTCATTTGTATGACCGAATATTACGTAGGCATTAAATAATATGTCTTTAAAATATTAAAATGAAACGGAAAAATGCCTATACTTAGAGTTAACTATGTAAGAAAAATTTAAAGAAAAATCAGAAGGAAATGTATAGTTAAAAATCTTTATATCTATATATCATTTCAGGTGATTTTTACTTTACATTTTTCGTAGTTCTAAAGTTTTATACAAGAGTGTACATTACATTTACAATCATAAAAAAGTTCAGTAAAAGTTTTAAAAGGTTATTTTTAATATCAAGATTTCATATTATACCAATAAATTTTAGCTGTTTTTTCTTGAATGCTATCATAACTACATAATGAAAATTAGTTTTAATCTAAATTTCTATTATTAAAACATATAATTTAATAGAATTAAATTCTATTAAATTAAATTAAAAGTAATTTGGAAAGATTAAACACACAATAAAATGTAATAGATTTCACTAGTTGAGTAGATTTCATGGTATTAAATATATTGAAAGTGTTTTTAAATCTACAAAATTAGATCTCTGGCTTCTATTTAGAAAGCTGGAAAGAGTGTCACTCCAAACCTAACAATAAGAAAAGCCAAATAATCATTAAAATAATAACTTTTCTTGAGCCCATTAGACAGCTGAGGTTTCAGGGCAACCAAGTAGACTGAATTCTAAGGGGGACAGCTTTGCTCCCACAAAGGAAAGATGGGACACCAGCAATGGCCCACCTGAGGCAGAGTAGGCAAGGAAAATAGAGCTACCATACCAAATAGTAAGAGAAACTCAGATAATAGTTTTAACAAATTGCTAAAGGCCAAGCATGTGCTACCATAAGAGTATGGAACTCCTGGGAACTAGAGACACAAAGGGATTCAGCATCCACTCACAGGCCCTCTCCAGTGACCAACATGGCACTCATGAAGAAGACTGAGGGTAGAGCTAGAGACCTAAGAATGTCTCTCCAGGGTGCAGGCCTGGGAGTGCACAGCCAAATTACCAGAGCAACAGGAACAACCCCACAGGATGAGGGAAGCAGTCACCACACCACCTGGAAAGGTGGGGAACCACACACAGAGCCTTCTCCTCTATGAGACAAAAGCCATAAGCCACAGGGAAGGGCAGATCTTGCTGCCCCACAGCACAGGTGGTATAGGAGAAGGGAAAAGACTCCAACTCCTGGGAAAGGGGCAGGAAACCATTCTGAGTCAGGATCTTTCAAGGTCTCCTCCTCTTGAGGGAGGTACAGGGTCACTGAGATGGCCCCACCTCAAGACCCTGCTAAAGACTAATGTGGGAGGAAAAGGACAGAGGAAGTCTAATTTTCCATCCCCAGACTAGTAAGCACAAAATAACAGTAGTTTATCATGAAGGGAGGGGCAAGAACATGGAGAGAGACCCTCTCTGAGGCTCAGACACTTAGGGAAGTCTAAAGATGAGAGTGAAAAAGGAACATTGAGAAAAACCCTCTGGCAAACCAGCATTTGCCCTTAAGCATGATAATGCTTTAAGAAACTTGGAAAGTGGTAGTGACTGAAGATAAAAACAGCAACAAACCCAAACCCAGATCCACTCAGGAGCAGCATTAGAGGCTTGCCCATTTGTAGGCATTAATACTGCTGACCTCAGTCTATACAATCCAATACATGACACCAGGCTTTCAACCAACAATTACAAGATGTATAAAAAAGCAAGAAAGCCCCGAATTCCCACCCCTACTGTCAAGAAGCAAAGCAATCAACAGAACCAGACTCAGATTTGACTCAATGTTGTAACCATAAAATTCACCATAATAATATGTTAAAGACTCTAACATAAAGGTGGACAGCATGCATGAACAGATGAGAAATTTCAGCAGAGAGAAATGATAAGAAACAGTCAAATGGAAATGCTAGAAATAAAAAGCATGGTAAAAGAGATGAAGAACGTGTTCTTAAGTTCATCAGAAAGACTCAACACAGCTAAGCAAAGAATCAGTTAACTTAATGAGTCAATATAAATTGCCCCAAATGAAACACAACGAAGGAAAAAGAGTGAATAAAAGTTTTACCCATAGAAAACATATTTTTTATGCCAGTCACTGGAAACATTTTAAAGCCTAAAGCTTTCCTTTACTGGACAGAAGCCAGATGCAAGATCTTAACGAGCATCCTATTAAAGGTAAAATGATTCTAATGAAGGTACACGATCTCTACTTCCCAATGGAAAGATCCAAAGATACAGAGATTAAAAGCTTTGGGAAATTATATAACTTAAGTGATCATACAACTGTTGTTCCATTAAAGTGAGAACAGGAGTTCAGAAAATCATGCATATCAAGACAAACTGCATTTCATTTTTTACATTTGTATTTGTCAATTAAAAGAATCCTTTATAATACTACTAAGAAGAACTGAGCATAATATTTGATGCTCAGAGAATTTACAATGTAGGCACCTCTAACAATGCAAAGTTAAAATGAGTAAACCTTAAGACAACAGGGAGTTGCCAAAAGTCTACAAAAAGTTAATGATCCCAATCTTCAGAAAAGGATTGAAGGTGAAGTCCCGCAATTATATCCCATACTTTACTAAACCCACTCTTGATCCCTGGCAATATGCTCCAGAGGATTTGGAGATGAACATCTCACGAGCACTTAGAAAAGAGAGGAAAACACCCGGCATCAGCAGTTTCCAGATGAATAGGTCTTGGCAAGCTGAATGCAGCTTCTTTTTATGAGAATTCAACTGGCGAACTTGTGGGAAAAGAGTTGTTAGCACACAACACTGGGCACTTAAATGCTGGTACAATGCTCAGTGTTTTATAGACTCTTCACTATTATTATCCCCATTTTATAGAGTATTATCTCCATTTTAAAGATGAAAAGATAATCCACCTAAAATATCGCATAGATGTGTTTGACCCTAAAGCTCTGCACTTACCACCCGAGTAGCATACCCTGACCTCAGGAAGCCTTTGTCAACTCAATGAAGAAATGAGGCTGGATGTGCCAAAATGATCCTAACATGCCTAGACTGATCAGTGTCACCCTGCCTGCTGCATTGCTTTATGTATCCCTTACCTATATCAACACTTTGGTCAATGACACAGAAGCTCTGCTTATTAAATTTATGTTAAATCAAACCAAGATTAACAACTAACATGATGAAGAGCCAAAGCAAAATTCATAATTATGTTGAGGTTGGAACT
>NW_011888784.1:13930448-13945324 GCF_000151845.1 Pteropus vampyrus
CATATGAGCATGGTTCTCTATCATGAGTAAGAGAATGTGTGTGAAAAAGGTGGCTGTGGCCAGGGCTCCCCTCAGCTCAGGTTTAGTAGCTGGGCTAGGGGGAGTAGGGAAGCACGCTTGACCCCAATCAAGGACAAAGGATATCTAGAGATCTGCAATCGGTAACCTGGAGTACAGCTGAAAAAATCAGATTCCATGGGGCTGACAGAAAACCAGAGGGAGCAGGGAGAGCTAAGTAGATAGCAACACAGAGAGGGTGAATTCTATGACCACATCAGGAAGCATCTCTGGGAAACCCACAAGGAGTTGGGGGGCCCTGGGGGCCACCCCCATGGGCCAGAAGGGGATTCATACAGATACAGAGAGACAGGAACATTCTGTTAGGGTGACAAAAGACTATGCTGTATAAACTGAATCATCTTACCCCAATTAATTAGACTTCCAGATGTATGAAGAGAAAAATAAATCCATACCATGTGAGAAGTCATGGGATGGGTATCTGCTTCTTACCTCGACTAGGGAGTTTAAAGATGGACTTTTGTAAATAGAATAAAACACTTAATTGAAAACACTTTTTTCTTTCTTTTAAAAAGTAATTATTTGGCTGCAAATGTATCATTTTCTCCTCTGGCTCTGAGTCTCAAATATCTGCAAATATGCATTGCATAATGACCCTCTGGCAGGCTACAAAATCAAATCTTGTTGCCTTTCATGGAAGGAAAAATGAAGAATTAACACAGAATGACAAGGTTTTTCTAACCCAGGATTTCATTATCAACTCTGTGCCTTTTTAAGGCAAAAACCACAGGATCTCAAGGTAAACCTTTTAGGTTCTGGAAATCTGACTCTTGGTCAAAAGAAAGCCCTAGGACCCCTGGCTTTTCTGACTTCTTAATTTCATTTGAAGTTAAGTGGGAAAACCACTTGTGGCCATATCATGCAGTTTTTGTATATTTAAGGAAGGAACTGAGGCTTCTTTCTCAAAACCCAAGAGTTTTAGGTTGGTGCATCATCCATTCTTCTTGCAGAGTCCTCACTATCCAGACATGGGGTGAGGGGGGATGGTCAGAGGACAGAGACTGTATTGGTTTCGTAAATAAGAGGTGATTTCATTAGAACTACACTGAAAATAAACTTGGTGGATGCTGCTGGCTGTTGACTTTTGGCCACTAACCTGGAACTCAGCACATCTTGCAGGGCCATGGGAGGCCTTCCTTCATCTGACATCACAATGTCAAATGTGGGCATCACCCTGGTCTCCTTTTTAATAACATCCTAAACTCCGAGGCTTAGGCTGATCCTTGGCTCTGCTTTTATGTTCTCATAATGACTGACCCAGTGTTGAAAATAGGAGCCAGAGAAAAGATTTCTTTATTCAGCCGTGACATGTACCAAAAGTCCATTTTTATTGCAAAATCTTCCCCCATCTCCTTAGCTTTGAGGGTCCTCAATACCATCCAGAATGCCTTGGGGAGGAGCAGCTCCACATGAACGTGAAGGTTGGAGAGGGCTCCCAGCAGAAGGAAGGAAAAGATATAAAACATTGAAACAGGATATGAGATATAAATCTGTCAGCCTGGCTGAATCGGCCTAGTGGGTCCAGCATTCCTCAGCTTCTAAGGTCACCTACAGCAGTTTGTAAATAGAGTAATTTCCATTTTCCATAGAAAACAAAGCTAAATAAAAATAAGAAGGAGAAAAGGTTTTCCATTTCCTGAGAGAAACCATGGCTGTTTCTATTATGGAAATGGGGGTGGGGGGGTAGGCAGGAAATCTGTCATCAATAATACTAGGAAAAGGAGCATTGAGAAAAAATATAAGGGTCAACGAAGGACCTGTAACCCAATGGGTACTGCACACCAGTGCCTTCAAAAGAAAAGGACCTCCCACCCACCCAAAGGCATAATCGCTAGGACTCTAGAAGTCTGAAAGGAAGGTACAGCCTCAAACTAGATCTGTTCTTGACACAAAGACAAATCAGGGCCAAGAGTTCCTGTAGTACAGCAGAGTTCTTGGGAAGTAGAAAATGCAAGGCAAGGCCAAAAGATGACTGACCACTGAGAGCATGACGCTGCCTGCCAAAGTGAGGTGGCAGGGAATGTCGGGATGGGGAACCACATGCTCTGCAGGGCCCTCCAGAAAGCTATGTTGATTCTGTGATGTGCTTAAGTCAGGTTCAAACGCCTCACCCAGGCCCTCTAAACCCTCCTCTGCCTGACCCTGTTGTCCACCTCAGTCACTTTGATCTCCTCCGCGGTGCCCCACCCCACCCTCACCCCAAAAGCTGACCACATTCCAGCTTGGGTTTAATTTGCACCTGCTCAGGACAGGATCACTTCTTCCTACTTCTTCCAAAATCCCTCTCTAACTAGGTCCCGCATGGCCCCACCCAAGAACTCAGAGAGCACCGTGCCAGAGCCTTGCCTGACTTCCACGACACCTCAATTCTGGGACGGATCTGCCTCCTTGGCATGGCACTTGCACCGTGTGAGGGCCTCACAGTCAAGGCATGCTGATATGGCAGTATCCGTGGGAGAAATTAGATAGAGTCTCATAACTAAGCATTATTTCTTCAACTACAAAATGGGAATAACATTGTTTACCTCTCAGTGGTCTCAAGTAGATTAAAGGAGGTAATGCTTGTAAGGCAATCTAGAATGATACCTGTTGCCTGATAAATCTTTAATAAAAGTTGGTTACTTTTATAATGGATGGTAGAGCTGAAAGGCAGTCTCAAAGTCTTTCACCTATATATAGGGAATATGCATTTACATATCTACAACGTACAAATACTTCGGGAACTAATCATATGTAACTATGAAATATGGCAAGTAAGACTGATACATATCTATGGTATAATTTTTAAATTAAACATGAAAAGCCAGAGGTGCCAAAAGCATTTGATTAAAGCTTAAAAGAAGAAAACATAAAATGCATTCAAGAGCCATAAACTCTTTCCAATTTGAGTGTATTTTAAAATCTATAAAATAAGAGTCCTCATTTGCACTGTGATGGGGCTGGAACCAAGCTGAACAGCATTTCTTTCTGCAAAACCATCTCAGACAGGCTAACAGAAAGACAGGTGTATGATATGCAGACCGAATAAAATGTTCAACCAGAACCTCCTCTTACCTTTGACCCAATGAGAGTGTACAGCCACTGAATGGTTTCATTGTGGTTTATTACTCCATTCATCCCATCCACATACAACATAATCTGGCCCAAAGCTATAGAAATGAAGAGAAAAAGAAACAAGGAGACATTATGGTTTTGAATGTAAATATAATTTTCAATGGTCTTAATGTCAGTTAAGATTTTCATACTTTAAGTACACAGTATGTTAAGAACCAAATCTGAAGAGAATTCCTGGGCTCTGAAATTAGCGAAATCTCATTTCAGAGAGAAAGTATTAACCACAGCAGAAGGAAAAAGGGCTATTCCTGGTGTCTGGAAGATGCAATTAAGGCACCAAATCCAATGATTGCTGTTTCTCTGTGCCTTGATGTATAAGTGCATGTTTTCATGTTTCTATATCTGTGTGTAGTCCCAGACAGAGCAAAGATATCCACGAGATGGTGTCTGGGTCGTGGTGTCTTGACTATTGCTGGGGCCAAGAGGACAGATGAAATTTCCAAAAGCAACCTGTCTAGTGCCCCTGCCTGTAGCCCTGCAGATCCCAGATGCTACGGAAGAGTCCTGGGCTAATACCAGTTGAATCTTTTAGATGAGGGATACACATATATTTAAATATTATTTGCTATTCCTTTTAAAGATTTTTAGATTTTAAAATGTCAGAAATCATTAAAAATATCATTCGTCAAACATGAAGTCTTAAATTCTTAGTTAAGAAAAATATAGTCACCACATATTTTCATTATTCAAAAAGAAAACACAAGCCACGTTATTACCTTAAAAAATATATTAACTATTTTTTTCAGCTGCTAGTATCAAAACAGTTTGGATTCTAGATAATGGACAAAAAGCTACATCCTCTAAATAGATCTCCTAAATCTTATTTCACTCATAATAACTTGGCGTGTCATTGACATTTTTAGGCAACACTTTTTTTCTGGTAACAGTAGGACATCTCATTTTAGAATACTGAAAAATACAGAGGAATAAAGTGAAAATAATTTATAATTTCAAAATTTAAGACAGTCATTCTTAATATATTGATGTATTTTTCTTACATTCTTTCTTTTATGTATCACACACACACACACGTTCATACACAGGTTGTAGGAAACAGTCTATATGAAATGATGTCGGTTGAAAAGAAACACAAAACAGTGAGTATACACTAATTCTCCAGGAATACAAATATATGTGTGATGTTAGAAAACTTTTCTTATCCTATTATACAAAAGAGCAAGTAACCAAACCACATAATAATTCTGAGAAAAATTATGTTCCTAAATATGTGGAAACTCAAAAAAAAAGTTTAAATTAATTGACACAATAATTAGAATGACTATTGTGACATAATAATTAATTATTCTGGATACAATAAATAGAATATTTTTGGAAATAACAGATTCATACTAGATTTAATGGGGAAACACTGGAGCTATTTCTATAAAATCAGGAATCATTTTTAAATGCTGCACACTAATCCCATGATTATTTAACCCTGCTCTAGAGTTTCAGCAAATTTAATAAGACATGAAAAATAAAAAGAGGTAGGATGGTTGGAAATGAATAAAAAATACTGTCTTTATTTGCAAGACATACTATAGACTCAATAAAATATTCAGTTACAGAATTTAAATGAAGATCACGATTACAACCGCTTTTTCATCTGAACAAAAAATATGTATACAATAGACAAAGTTTGATATAAAAAGATAATACTAGACAAAAGGACATACGACAGTATATATGTTACAGGTTTAAATGATGTACTGCATAAATGATTCATACAAATGGATAAGAAAATACTAAATACCAATAGAAAAAGCCAAAAGCATTTCGTAAGAGAGACAACGTGCTGGTTTACGATAACACAAAAAGTTGTTCATTCTCACTATAACAAAAATGCAAATTAAAACAATAAAGAGGTGGCATTTCCACTTAAATCATCGAGGTATTTTAAAAAGAAATGATTAGGTTATCAGTTGCTGCAAAGGTTAAACAAGTAACTTCCTACATGGCAGGGCAAATTGGTACAAATCCTGTAATAAGGCTATTTAGTGCTATAATTGTATTTAAAATAGTTACTGTGTAGTTAGTGCCTACCGTGTGCCAAGCTCTGAGGGAGGACTTCATACGTGTTACTCATACGTGTTACTAATACAACAGCCCTACTGTGTAGTGGGTACTATCAGCCCCACCTGACAGAGGAAAAAACTGACACTCTGAAAAGTGAGGGAATGTGCCCAGAACCCCATCCCCACCAAGTGGGATCCACCTCCAGCCAGAGTGGGTGGGCTCCTCCGTGTCTGTGCTCAGAGACTCAAAGTCCTCTCCAGGCTCTCCCCTAGTCATGGTAATTCCAGGACTCTATCCTGAAGAAATAACTCTAAGTTAAAGAAAAAAAAAAAGATGAAGCAAAGATACTCACTGAAGTGCCATCTTTAAGATCAAAATATCAACTAAAACCTAAATACCTATCATAGTTTTAGAACAGCACACACAAAAATTTACCAAAGCCATGTCCTAAACTGTAAAATGTTTCTGATATAATAATTAAACAGTAGAAAACTATAAACATCACATAATTTAATAAATCACTAAAATCTTCATGCAGAGCGGGAAAGGAAATCCCATGATATAGTAAGCATTATGATTAGGTATATGTTCTTTGGATGTATTTTTCTCTATTTTTTTCTATTTTTTTCAGTTTTTTTATTATGAGCATTTATTAATTCTGTAATAGAAAAGTAAGCAAATATACAAAAAGGAACGAAGTAAGCCTGTATAAAGTAAAGTATTAGGTGCTTTTCTTGGTTTTTAGAATTTTTAATGGCCCATCTCTCTCAGTGTATCCCTTCCTCCTTCAGAAAGATGCAGTCCCCTCTTCAGGGAAGAGCTCTGAGAATTCAGCACGTTCTGTCCCATTTCCCCTTCTCCTCTCTCTTTTCTCCTCTCTCTCCCAAAACAAACTGGCAAATTTTCCTATTGAGTTCCACTGATGAAGAGGAGAACCAGAGGCAGATTTTAGCATCTTCTAAATCAGCCTAAAGGCACAGGGGAGAAACAATCTAGACTCTTCAGCCTTTGGGAAATGCAACCCTTTGGAGCACCCTGACCCCAAGGCTAAAAAGCCAGGAAGGAAGGTCTACACCCTAAATGCTCAAGGCCTCTGGGACTGCAGAAGGCCCAGGATGCCAGGACACCACTATAAACGGGAAGGCAAAGTGACTTTTAAAAGTCAAAGTGAATTTCTGTTGATTTTCTAGGATCTGTTGTCCAACAAGATTCAATTAACTGATAACCTTGGAAGAGGTTCATATCTAGTGGAATTCAATATTCTGAACACACTGATTTGTCACGATACTTCGGCAATCAAAAGCTTTCCCACTAGATCTTTTGTCTCCTAAACCCTAATGCTAAAGTACCGCTTCCTGTAAAACCTACTACAGACACAAGATGGCGCTAAATAGATTCAAGTGAGTTAATAGTGCGCTATGATTCAGCAGCAAAAAAACATCAACCTATTTAGGAAATGCGGGTCTGTGAATAAAATTCACACAGAAAGAAAAGTAGGTGGCCTAGGACATAGGAGCTACGAATATTAGTGATTTGCATAGGAGCCACGAATATTAGTGATTTGCATAATGAAGATGAGTAAGTCAGAATAGAGTGATTGGTAACAGCACAGGTCTAAAAAGAGACTGCCCAGGGCGTTTGTTGTTCTGCAGCTCATGGAGTTTACTCTAGGCATCTTTGTTAATTTTTTCCGTGCTTCATTTTCCTCCTCTCAAAACTAAGAAAGTAATACAGTAGTACCTATTTTTCCTGGGGTGCTGTGGGGATTGAGGTAGAACAATGCCTGACTCAGAGTAAGTGCTCTATAAATGTTAGCATTGTAAACTACCTCACTGCAGTCAAACTTCAATTATCTACTGAACAGAAGCACACACTGCAAGAATCTCAAAAACACACAGTGGGAGAGTGAGCCCTCTGCCTAACCCAAAGTACAAAGATTTTTTCCTATGTTTTCTCTAAAATTTTTACAGGTTTACTTTTTATATTTAGATATATGATCCATTTTGAGATAAATTTTTGTATTAAGTGTGAGGTTTAGACAGAAGTTCTTTTTTTTATGTACATGTCCAACTGATCTAACACTATCTGTTGACAGGACTATCCTTTATTTAGTTGGGTTTGCAAATTTGCCAAAAATCAACTGGCTATGCTTGTGTGGATCTATTTCTAGGTTCTCTGTTCTGTTCCATTGATCTGTCTATCCCTTCGCCAATCCCACACTATCTCGATTACCATAGGTTCACAGTAAGTCTTAAAATCAGGTAGTATGATTCCTAAAATGTCATACTTCCTTTTCAAAATTGTTTTGGCTATTCTTGTCTTTTTTGGCTTTTCATATAAATGTTAGAAGCAGCTTGCCAAAATCTACAAAAACTCTCTCTGGAAATATTACGAGAAATACATTAAATCTATAGATAAATTTTGGGAGAACTGACATTTTTACTATGTTGAATCTTCTAATACATGAACCCATTATGTCTATTAATTTAGATCTTCTCCGATTGTTTTCATCAGTGTTTTATCATTTTTTGCTATAGATCTTGCATATGATTTTTTGCTAAATTTAAAAGTATCTCACATTTTTTCAAGCTGTTGGAAATATTTTTTTAAATTTTCCATCCCAACTGTTTACTACTAGCATATAGAAATAAAATTGATTTTCGTGTGTTGACTTTGTATTCTATAACTTTGTTAATTGTCTTGATCCTAGGAGTTTAGGTTTTGTTTTTGTAGACTTCCCAGTATTTTCTACATAGACAATAATGCTGTCTGTGACAAAGAACAATTCTGTTTCTTCCTTCCCCTTCTATAGCTACCCCACTTCCTTTTCCTCCTTTATTGCACTGGTTAAGATTTTCAACAGGAGTGGTGAGAATGGACACCTTTGCCTTGTTCTCAATATTAGAGGGGAAAGCATTTAGGTTTTCACCATCAATTATGATGTTTGCTGTGGGTTTTTGTACATTGCCTTTTATCAAGGTGATGGAATTCCCCCCTCCCCACCCCCAATTTCTAGTTTGCTAAGAGGTTTTTTATTGTAAATGGATGCTGACTTTTGTCAAATGCTTTTTCTACTTCAACTGATATTATGTGTTTTTCTTCTTCACACTGTTAATGTAGTGGAGTACACAGAATTAATTTCAAATATTGAACCAGCGTTGCATTCCCTCTTAGCCATCATGCATCATTCTTTTCATATACTGCTGGAGTTGCTAATATTTTGCAGAGGATTTTTGCATCTTGGTTCATGATAGAAATTGGGCTGTAGCATCCTGTCTTTGTCTTGTTTAATATCATAGTAATGCTGGCCTTATAAAATGAGTTGGGAAGTATTTTCTCTTCTATTTTCTGGAAGAGATTGTATAAAATTAGCTTCATTTGGTTTTCAAATGTTTGGTAGAATTTGCCAGAAAACCATCTGATCCTGGAGACTCCTTTTTCTGAAGATTAACTGCAAATTAAATTTCTTTAACAGTCATAGTTAATAATATTTATAGTAATAGGGCTAGTTAGGTTATCTATTTCATTTTGGTTGAGTTTTGGTAGTTTGTGGTTTTTAAGGAATTGGTCCATTTCATCTAATGTATCAATTTTATGTACTTAAAATTGTTCATAGTATTCTCTTATTACTCATTTAATTTCTTTGGAGTCTGTCATGATATTCTTTCTTCATTCCAGATGTTGGCAATTAGTGTCTTTTTTTCTTTGTTATTGCTTATTTTTAATTTATTTTTATTTTTGTTTCACTGATTTTTCTTTCTTGTTTTCCTGTTTTTAATTTCATTAATTTCTACTCTTATCTTTATTATCTCCTTTCTAATTTTGGGGTTTCTTTTTTTCTTTTTATTCTAGTTTAAATGGGTGTTTATATATATATATTTTAATATGAGCATGTAATGTTATAAATTTCCCTCTAGGCATTACTTCAACTGCATCTGCAAATATTGATATTTTGTATTTTCATTTTCATTTAGTTCGAAATATTTTCTCATTTCCATTAAGAATTTCTCTTCAACATGTAATTTAGAAGTATGTTATTTAATTTTCAAGTGTTTGGAGATATTCCTGTTATCCTTCTATTATTGATTTATATAGTTTGATTCCATTATGGTCAGAAAACATAATTACATTATAATGTTCTTCTTTATCCTTTGCAATTTTCTCTATTCTGAAGTCTACTTTCTCTAATGTTAAGATAGCCTTCTTTTGATTAGTGTTTGTATCATTATTTCTGTATCCTTTTGCTTTTAAACTACCTATTACATTAAGTGGGTTTCTTATAGGCAGCATTTAGTTGGGTCTTGCTTTGTTTATTCATTCTGATTATCTCTGTCCTTTAATTGTTGTGATTAGGCCAGTTATATTTAATATAATTACTGATGCATCTGAATTTAGGATTATCATTTCCAATCTGTTACTTAGCCCATTTAATGAACTTTTTATTTTGGTTATTATATTTTTCAGTTCTAAATTTTCCATTTGGTTCTTATTTATATTTTCTATATCTTTCTTTGCTGAAACTGTTTTCCCATTTATTTCAAATAGTGTCACCCTTATTTCCTGAAGCATTTTTATACTAGCTGCTTTAAAGTATTTGAAAATTTTAAATCTGTGTCACATTGGCATTGTGATTTGTCTTTTCCCATTAAAGTTCAGATTTTCCTACTTTATTGTATATCAAGTAATTTTAACTTATATCCTGGACAGTTTAAAAATTATAAGACTTTGGGTTTTATTTAAATATTACAGAAAATGTTGACATTTTTGTTTAAGCAGGCAATTAACCTGGTTTAGTTAAAGCTATATCATGCTATGACCTGGCTTTTATGGGCTATGGTTCGAATGCCAGTTCAGTTTGCAAAGCCCTTGCTGTGCCATTTGGATCGGTCTTGCATGTGTACCCAGTGGCTGTTATGGGACTCGGGCAGCGATCTACCTTGTTAGCCAGTTCTCAAAATCTTTGCTATGCTGTTTAGGGTCAGACTCAAGCATGTACAGTTTGTGAAGAGCCCCGGCTTCACAAAAACTCTGCAGGTCACTTTCCTGAATGGCTCCTCCACTATCTCCCCGATACTTTTAGGTTTCCCGTGGCTCCCCTTCTTAATCCTTCAACCAGAGAGCTGGTCCATTATTTATCCTGCTCTGCCACCATCACTGCCTCAGGTCCAGCTTCCATTAGCTCTCCTGGATTATAGCAACTGCTGATCCCAGGTGATCTCCCAACCTTGACTTGACTGCCACTCTTTTTCTAATCCATGATAGATGTTGTTACCACTGGATTTTCCAAAGCATTAGAAATGTCAGCTGAAGCTGGAAAACCTTCTGGCTTCCTTCCTGCCTCAGGATAAGACCCAGGGCTCCTCACATGCCCTGCCAACCCTCCTGTCACCTTCTTGCCCGCACCATCTGGGTTCCCGTGTCTCTGAAACCTTGTGCTACCATACAAACTAAGGGCTTCGATTCTAAACCTATCGATTGTTAATTAGTTACATACACCTTGCATTTAAAAGAAGTCCTTATATATAAAATATATATTTATTCTACAAACCAGAGCTAGACTTAATTTTTTAGAAAAGAGTTTCTTACACATTGTAGATGTACAAGAAATCAACTCCAAATCACTTTTTTGCCTGCTTGTTCATGTCCTTTCCTTTGTCCTAGGATGCCAAAAATGCCATGCAAGAAGCTGAAAGGTAATTAATTCCTTCCTGGCAGAGTCGTCTGACTTTCTAAACAAAGAGCTCTTAAACACTGCTGCCCTGTGTGGTCTTTTAATGAACCCCTTACCCACCTCTTCTCACTCGGTATTACAGCGAGATCACAGGTCACATGTATTCTACCAACACTCAGAGAATCAAAAGCCGTACTACATTCTTAAGGGAGTTATACAGTTTTAGGCCTAAGGATTTTTCATGTCAGTTGTTTTATTTTTAAACAGCACTGTTATAACTATAGGTATATCACATTTTACTATAAACCATATAGTAAAATACATGATTAACTATAAACCAGCCCTTTCTATGTATTAGACAAGGCTTTGGTTTGTAAACTAAGTATCCACTTGCATATTTGATCCTACAGTTCTACTACAAAACAAAAGGTCCCTCCCACTGAAGTCTGAGTATTTCAATTTGCCTTTCTATAGCACCTTCCAACCTTTTTTATTTTTTATTTTTTTGTGTTTTGGGGTAACTTTAATTTTGATGCAATTTCAAAATTACACAAAAACTGCCAGAATAGTATAAGGAACTCTTTTTTTTTTTTTTTTGGCCCATATACATTTTACCCAGATTCGTTGTTTACATTGTGTACTCTTTTTCATTCTTTTTTTTTTCCTAAACTTTCGAAAATATAGTTTTCAAAATAAAAACTATATATTTTAAGGCATACAACATGATGATTTGATATATATATACACAGTGAAACAATCACTATAATCGAGCTAACTAACATATCATCTCCTCACATGGTTACCATTTTTGTGTGTGTGATGAGAGAACCTGAACTCTCTTTGCATGTTTCAGGAATTCAATACACTGTTATGAACCACAGTCATCATGCTGGTGCATTAGGTCTCTAGAATTATTCATTATGCTTTCCCACTCTTGACCTGATTTTCTTTTCACAAAAGGAGTAGGAAAGAAAATCTATTCTACAGCCATTCCATAAGATCAGATATTTTACCTCTTGAAAATCTGACTGCAAATAATTCCTATTTCGACCCAGAGTACAGAAAAAAATAGAATGGTTGGCTAAAAAATTAAAGACGAATTGCCTCATTACAAAGGCAATATTCTGCTACAAAGTTATTAGTGCTCACCAGAGAGTTTGGGGGAAGGGAAAGGGAGACCTGTGACTGGTGCATTGGGAGTGGAGATGGATGTTGCTGTGTTGTCAGATTGGAATCATTCTTTCTGGAGGCTTATGAAAAGCCTGCAACTGACTGACACGGCTTTTTTAAACCAGAACATTGTGAAGGCTCTGACTGTCACTGAGAGTTCTTAAGTCAACATCACCTCCAGAGAAGGAAAACCATTACTACCACTAAAATCTTATCTTCTGGGAAGGGCTAACCCATCTTAAAGATGGGGTTTCATATTATTTTAATCAGACCATTAAAACTTACTCTTCTTAACTCTAAAATGGATTTATTTGCTGGCTCCCAATTTCCATTTTCACCAGAGCCGCAGTAAATATTGAAAAGAGGTTGATAATGTTGACATTCTTGGAACTAAGTGGAGACCTTGGAGTCTGCATTATTATTATTCTCTCTTCCACTTAACTGTCTGCCCTAAATAACAAGCCCAGGCCCAGTTTTCCCCAAGGGCAGCTGTCAAAGAAATATTCTTTCAGCACTGATTACTGCATGAAAATTAAGAAGAAGCTGCCAATTCTAGACTGGAGACAAGAATTTAATCAGCACAAAAAGCTCCAACGAGGTGTCAAAGTTTGAGTCCTCTGCTGATATTTAGCAGTATTTGCAATGCAAATTTTCAGAAGCATTCTTAGAAAAATTACTAATGCCGCTCCACCCCAGGTTTCTTGCTTTCTAAAAAAAAAAAAGTCCCCAAGATAAATTTTTAAAGAAATCAGGCCTAAGGTCTTCTCTTAACACTTGCAAGTTTAATCAGTAACTCTCAGAGGACAGAGAGCCCTCTACCAGGACCCCTAAACCAGTGGTATGGTTCAACCTTCCCACCAGGACATGATGCGCCAAACTCTCTGCATCCTCTTCTGCCATCTAATGCCATACATTTATATCTGGAGTGTTCCTTCACCTCCCCACCAGCAGCAAAGTTTAAATCCCAGATGCCCATACTAAAGGTGAAAAGTAGGCCCTCACCCACCACCCATGCAGGAACAGTCTCATTACAGCTGAGGCTGTTGTCGCCTACACTCCCCAGCCTCTCTCGGTCTCTTCCACTCCACATTTCCCCATTTTTCTTTTTAGATAAGGAGAAACCAAAGGAATGAAGAAAGGTTTAATAGCTTCTAAAAAATATTTGGCGGACTCCTAATTTCTCCACAAAAAGGAAAAGTCGTTTTAATTATCTGTTCTATAATGACCTTTTAGGATTTATATCCCATGAAATACCAGTGGAAGCCCACAGACTTCCCAAGGCGTCTCAGAGCCAGAGATGAAATGAATGAGAAACTGACCCACAGGCTCAGCAGTGACCAGACCATCCTGCTCATCTCATGTGCTCAGTCTAACCCTGTTCTTCCCACAGGGATCTTGGGTGGCATCATGAGTCAATGACAAGGGTTCACTTGACAGTAACCCTGAGAGAAGCTCTTTCCATGGCTTATCAACCATTTACAACTATTAGGGAAGGGACACTCAAGAGGCATACACATGGGGCATCCTCCACCCCCTGAATGGCTCACCTGTACTCTGGGGTGACAGAGGCAAGAGGCATGAAGCTTGAGAGAGCAATTAAACCCAAGCAGAGTGGGCTGGAGCTCATAAGCACCCCAATTCATAGAAGGCATGATATTAGCCTGGGTAATTAGAAGGTTTCATGAAAGAGGACAATAGAGCCATAACTTAAAGGGCTGGGAACACTTAGCTGCAAGAAGACAGATGAGCTTCCAGGACAGTAGAAGAGAAAAGGTGTATCAAAGGTTCTCCTGATTTTTTCTTTCAGGACAGTTCAGCCCCCAGCTCCAAAATTCTACATTTCCATTAACATTTCTTACTACTCCAAAGCCATTTGTGGGGATGTAATATGAAATGTCTGGCACTAGGGGGAGCACTTCTAATAGCTGTTTATACCTGCAGCCCCTGGCATCCTAGATGTGACTCCATAAAAAACAGAAATACACTTTTGAGCAACATTTAAGGTACTCACTTTATAGTTATATCCCAATATATTAATCCTGTGTTGTGCTCAAGGATTCCAACGCCTTTACAATTTAACTTCCTAAAAAAAAATCCAACTTAGCAAATTTCCTAGTTACAAAAATTTTACCAACTATTAGTGAGTAAATCTGCATCTAGATGCGACTCACTGCTAGCCCCTGCAGGGTACGGGCCCTCTCTAGGATGTCCCTCTGCAGCCTCCTGAAAAGAACTTGTGTCCTGCGATTACGTTGGTGGCCAGCATCCCAGGCAATGACCCTGCTCAGGGTTTTCAAGCCAGGCTGCAGAGGAAAACTGGTGCCTGAGAAGCCTTATTTATGCCACAGTTCCCCACCTTTGGCCCTACCTTCAGCACCTGATTTAATTGGTCCTGAGTTTAGAGCTGGCATCATGTTTGTCAAAGTTCCGCAGGTGATTCTCCTGTACAGCCAGGGATATGAACCACTGGTTCATGCTAAACCAAACTATCACCTAAGAGTTCTGCTGGATTAGAGCCTTCTCCCAGCTCACTCCAGCGCCTGCTTCTCACCAAGACCAAACACAAACAAACACAGGAAAACCAAGTTCCATGCTTTCCAGTGGGACAGAAGACTGTGGATTGGGACAAGGTAAGTGATGCTGCTTCCTACCAGCCCAGCCCGCTTCCCCCAACCCTATTCCAAATTGCTGAAAATGGCTCCTGGGCCTTATCATGTTTGATGGACAGTTTCAAATTTTCAGGTTTTAAAATTGTAACATCATACAAGTAAAGAGTGTTTTTAAATAAAACAATCTGTTTCTTTACAGAGGATTTTATTACTTTATT
>NW_011888784.1:13946600-13959070 GCF_000151845.1 Pteropus vampyrus
TTGGTTCTTGGGGGCAAAACTACCTTAGATATTACAATGGTTTATGGTCCTCTATAGGGACACAATGACTTACAGATAAACAGTATGCTTGTGGCATTAAAATTTCACGGGGGTGGTTAATAAAAAAAAAATGTATTAAAAGGCTCCCTAAGGGGATGATAATGAATAAAAGGTTGACAGGCATTACTTTATACCTTTTAATGAAAATTTTTCCTTAAAGCGAAAATAAATAAAAACCAGCTGTTCTTCACAATAATAATAAAAAAGAAGCCTATGAAAAGAAGTTTTAATTAGAGACTAATGTATGACTTTGCTGCTGGCCTCCCTCTAGTCTTTTCAGTATATCATGCAGGCTGTGAGGGGTGTTACCCTCCATTTGGCCCAAATTCGCTTAGCTTTTCCTAAGCAGTCACGAGCATTTGTTAAGCGCCAGGCACTCTGCTAGGTCCATTTGGCAGGACCCGCCTTGTCCAAATGGATAGAGTCCCACAGCTGTCAACGACAAAGAATGCCTGGACTCCTTGCTCCACAGCAGCCTGAAGGGGGAAAGAGCAGGAGGCCTCAAGCATAGGCTCTGAAGCCAAAGAACCTGGGTTTGAGACCAGGTAGCATTGCCTCTTATCAAACAAGCAATTTTGACAACTGATTTGACCTTTGAAAAAAAGAGATGGCAATGTTTCTACAGGACTGCAATGAGAATCAAGTTGAGAGATGACAAGACATTTGTCTCTTGCAAGCTCAAGTAACTACTGGTAATGCCTTACCAAACGAAATAATAGAACAATTAAAAAGTACACAGTTACCCTCATGATTTCCATCAGTGGATACTCTATACCAACACCCTCACACTCCCGCTAGGGCCCTGCATCCATCTCTGAGGGTGAACTCTAGCTTCAAGGTAAGCTTACAGAGAATAGACTCCAGGGGGTTAGATGCAAAGCCTGGCCTGAAATACCAAGGGATAGAGGGTAGCTGCAGCAGGCTAATTCATCTAGCCAAGATGAGGCACGCTCACTCTGGGTGCCCAAGGACACACTGACGTGACACACTGAGGCGACATCCCACCAACTTGAAATAATAAGCAGGTGAAGAAGTTGCCCACTTTTGGGTATGATTTCAGGGGCCCTAGCAGGAAGAGGCCTTTGAAAAGTGCACCACTCCCCAGCTCGCTGAAACTTTCTTCTTCAGTGAATACATGCTTCCATTCCACAAAGAAAGGTAAGGTTCAAGGGTAGATCCCCTGGGACAGAGGTGCTAACGAAGCTTACACTTTAGAGCCCCTCACTACCAAAGGTCCCTTTCCCAGACCTTGGGAGGGGCCCTAGGAACATGTTATCATGGGCCTATATTTTCATGCAATTCACAAAAGGAATATACTTGAACAGCATTCACTAAAGACCATGGTCCCTTTGCATGCTGTTTCCCTCGATCACACTTTCTCGCATGGCAGGTGGTAGGATGATCACTGACATTTAGGGGATGCAGGTAAAGGAAGTGAAGTTTAGTGGGATGTATTTGCATGGTTCACCATCTCATTGGCATACACTAGGTTTTTGCTGGTTGTCTTGATGAAAGAATGATTCCCTAGAACACTCTTGCTACCCAATGCAGCAACTAACTCATCAATTGTGTCACCTCAGGGGAGGCCCAGAAGTCACACTGCAATATGAACATGTCCTAAGTGTGAAGCAAGTATGTGAGCAGGAGGAAAACCATGCTTCAGATGCAAAGGGCAAGAAGCTCGTGTGTGGAAGGAACAGCACACTCTTCCAATTCCTATAGCTCCCGTATAAAAGAAAACTAAGAGAGGTTTTCTCTCATATGAAAAATGTTCTGGACATTTCCAAGAGATGACCATGAATGAGCTATGAAGATTAAAAAAAAAAAAAACAGTCTAAAGCATGGGTTGTTGGCAAATTATGGTCTAACAAATTATAGCCCATTGGCCAAATCTGGTCCACTGCCTGTTTTTATAAATAAAGTTTTTTGGGACACAGCCACACCTATTCATTTGCGTATTGCCTAGGGCTGCTTTTGCCTATAAAGGCAGAGTTGATTAGTTTCTACAGAGGCCTTATGGTTCCCAAGGCCTAAAATATTTATCTGATCCTTTACAGGTAAAGTCTCCTAATCCCTGCTCTAAACTATCTATAATATAAAGCAAATTCTAATTGGTCACACCAGAAGACTGAGTTACCTTCCTCCTATCTCTGAACAAAATGCTACAAAGTCATTGTAATACTGAGTATAGAAAGCATACAGACAAAAAAAGGCACAAAAAAACTGTATTATAGAGGCATATTAGTATGTTGACCAATAAAAATATAAATTTTTTTCTGAGTTTTGAACTATTCGTGGTATCTGCCAGTCTTTTTTAATCTCTAATTTGTTGTGATTCATTTTCTTATTCTAAAATATTCACTTCTGTACCCCAAGTCATAGGACCTTCAAGACACACAAAGCTGGATATGTATCTACTAATATATACAGAAGTGATACCTGGCCATTGCTGTGGCCCTCATCACTCCCATGAAGAGCTATCCTTGACTTTTTTTTTTTCTTTTTGCAGGGTGAGGGTGCACTCTGAAAGGGTAGAAGAGGCCTATAGTAGAAGCAACTAACTGGAGACAAAGGAGCTCAGATTAAGACAGTGATGATAACAGAAATAGACACATCCTCAGGGACCACTGAACTTACACGAGGAGGGAAAATCACAGCTCTGTTTAAAATTTGAGCAAGGTGCTAAAATGAAGTGTAGGCAGGGGTACAGAGTAGATGGAGGTACTGGAAGGAGCTGCCGCTGAATGCCATGTAATTAGTAAACAATAATCACATGTAAGTTGCAGCTTATTAGAAAGGAGGAAAGGGTAAAGTCAGTGAGTCCTATTTTAAAAGCTTCCCTCTGAGCTTCCTTCTTCCTTTCTCTCTGCTGAGCCAAAAGCAGCAGCAGCAGCATAGGGACGGATCCTGGGAAGACAAACAATGCCACTGGGTCATCAGCTGGTAGGTAGGTGGTCTTGCAATAGCGAAGCGATCAAAGGGGGAGGGCTTTGAACTCTTCTGGCTTTTTTACATCATCCTGCCCTGAAAAGCTGAACAAGTCCCAGAAGTTTCCAACTCTAAGAAATCATCAAGGAAAATTAGAAAGTGATGACTGACTGCGGTCCAAGGAGAAGGTCAGAGAAGACTCGAAGACAGTACTTTACAATAGGTGAAGATGAGCAAAGTGGCTGGGGCCAGGTGATTCTTCCTGTCCTGTGAAAACACTGGTGGCACCAGGAGAGGTTGCCAGAGGAGGCAGGACTGAAAGCTGAGCAGAGCACAAGGGTTTGAATGTGAATCTGAACAGACCAAAGCAGCACTGCAGTTCAACAGGGATGCAGCTGAGGTAATTTAGGGTAATGTGGGCCCGACGGCAAAATCCCAAGAGTCTCATTATACAGTGGCTTTATGCATAAGAAATCACTTACAGATGGTGCCAAAATACATACTGATATTCTAAAATACTCCCCCAATTCTAGATAACTAAGGCATAGCTATATGGATTAACCATGAAGGTTCCAGATTGTCATTTAAATTTCAGTTAATGTGGTTAACAACGCAATTTATCATGCTTTTGTTTTTACTAAGAATCACATTAAAATGCTTCTAACATATATCTGGAGCTATAACCCTTCTTCCAGAGAACAGGTAAAACAAGAAAGGTTATAAAGCTTAGCTCCATAAAACATAATTATCGACCTCACAGGCCTGTAACTTCTCTCATACCAATATGCTCTAGCCTCTCACACATGCACATGGAGACATGTACAAGAATTTTTATAACATCTACGTAACAGTGAAAAACTGAGGCAACTTAAATGTCCATCAACAAGAGATAGCTCATGAAACTGTGTATCTATATACTGCCACAAAAATAAATACACAAGATTAAGTCTTTATCCTTATCAAGTCACAGAAAAATACAGTTATAAAAGGTTTGCAAACATATACACAGTACTGTATAAGGACTGGAGATAATTAATATACAGGTAGTCAAGATACTCGTTACCTTTGGAGGGAGGAGAAAGATGCAAATTCTGAGTGCTCTGCAGGGGGGCTGCTCATTTTCATTTCTTAAGGTTGTTTGTCCACAGGTATTTTTCTTATTTTTTTATACCTCTTTGTATGCTTTTAATATTTTATAATAAATCTTAAAAGAATAATTATCAAGTTAATTCCATATAGATTCTAATACAATGATGAATACATTCTTTAAAGTAGAGGGAAAATACTCAATTCAATCTCCCTAAAATGTTGTGTCATTTTGTGTATTCTCTTTGAGTCTTTATCCATATGAATGTTTTATGACGTTGGAAAGGTGATATACCATGAAATATTTTAATATATCATTAATAAATTTAATTTTAAATATTAAACATTTTAAATGTCAAAAAATCTTTGCAATTGACATTTAAAGTAACCTCTTAATACTTTACTGCATAGATATGCCTTAATTTTAACCACTCTCCTTAAACATATATTTCTTCTATTCTCCATTACAAACAATGCTGTACAGAATATTTTTATGTGCATAATATCTTTTTCTCTATTAGAATTATTTAAGGTATATTCTCAAAGGTAAGTTTGGTCATTTTTAGTGAATCCTTATACATTGTCAATACATTTTAAATATGAATGATTGCAAGACTTCTGTTTCTGGCCAAGAATGAGGAACAGGCATCAAATTTCCCCATCTGCTTAAAACACACAACACCCCAGCTTACTGTTCCAAGATTTCCAGGCCATAACAAAGGGAAGAGGACCCTAGGCAGAGCTAGGGAATCATCAGATGCCCTGAGTTGGAAGACCTGAGAGAGCAAGGTAGATAGAGTTCACAGGACCAAATATGACAGAGCTGCCCAGAGAAAGAACTTAGAGATCTATAGCAAGTCCCCTTTGAGTATTCAGCAGAGTACTAATCCGTGCATTAAAGTACCTGAGGCCAAGGAAAGAAGCACATAAAGGAATTGGAACAGTTTTTAGTGCTCATATAGGGTTATTCTCATCAGCCAGATTAGAAAATCTCATAATTCATGGGACATTGGGTACAGTTCTCAGAAGGATCTTGTCTTAGTCATGGGGAATAATGAGCCCTCCACTAAATGCTTCTCTGATGCCACCTAACTAATCTTAAAAGCAAAACCCAAAAGGATCAAGTAACTTAACTGTGTCCCAGAACAAACTTGACAAATATTTGAAGAAATCCAAAAATGTCAGCATGCAACAAGGTAAAATTAAGTGTCTGGAATTCAATTAAAAAATATTACCAAGCATGCAAATAAGCAGGAAAATATGTCCCTAGTTTAGAGAAAAAAATTATCAAAAACTAAACAGAACTGACAGAGATATTATTTCAGACGAAGACATCAAAACAGGTCAGAATCTGATCTGTCAATGGGCATTGGAGCTGAATGTACATTCTGCCGTTGTTGGTGGAATATTCCCTACATGTCAAGTAGGTCAAGTTGATGGATAGTTTTGTTCCCGTAGCCTATATTCTTACTGGCTTTTTGTCTGCTTGCTCAATAGATTACTGTGACAGTAGTGTTAAAGTTTCCACCTATGCTATGGGTTTTCTGTTTCTCTCTTCAGTTCTGTCCATTTTTGCTTCAGGTACTTTGAAGCTCTGTTATGTGTAGAAACATTTAGGATGGTTATTTCCACTTGATAAATTGACCACTTTATTATTCTAAAATGACATTCTTCATCTCTGGCAATAGTCACTTATCTTAAATCTATCGTGTCTGACATTAATATCGTCACTCCAGCTTTCTCAGGACTGGTATTAGCATGGTTTATATTTTTTCCATCCTTTTACTTTTAGCTTACTTTTGTTTTTATAGAAAAAGTTTGGTGTTTTTGTAGGCAACATTTAGGTCTTGATTTTTGAAAAACGTAATCTCACTAAATTATTGAGTGTTTAGAATATTTATATTTAATGTGGTTAATTATGTGTTTGGGTTTAAACCTATCATTTTGCTATTTTCTATTTGTTCTATCTGTATTTCATTACATTTTCCTCTTTTTTCTGCTTGTTTTATATTTTAGAATTTCTTTTTATCTCTTGTCTTTTTAGCTATGCATAACTTTGTTATTTTTGTGGTTGCTTTAGGTTTACAGTATACATCTTAAACCTATTACAGACGTCAAGTGATCTTATAACACTTCATGTACGAGAAACTTACAATAACGGTCATTTCTCCCCATCGTTCTTTGATAATTCTTTTTTAATTCATTACAAAATATTAAAAGCATACAAAGAGGTATAAAGAAAAATAAGATAAATACCTGTGGACCCACTATTAAGAAAGCAGAAGAAACAGCATACTTGAAGCTCCCTGCACAGCGCTCAGCATTTGCCTCTCTCTCCTCCCTCCAGCGTTAACTACTGTTCTGACCACACATAGATGAGTCTCTAATCCTTACATAGAGGATATATATGTATCGTTATGTTTTCAACAAATGGTGCTGGAACCGTTATTTATACATAAAGGGGGAAAAAGAACTTTGATCCATATCACATGCGAAGATTAACTTGAAATCGATCATAGATACAAATTTAAAACTGAAAATCATAAACCTAAAAAAACTCACGGGAGTAAATCTTTATGATCTTGACCTAGGGAAAGATTTCTTAGCTATGACACTCAATGTACATCTCACAGTCCATTAAACAAAAAAAAACAAACCTGATAAATCAGACTCTTCAAAATTAAAAATGTCTACTCTTTGAAAGATGCCATTAAGAAAATAGGAAGACAAGGCACAGACTGGGAGAAATATTGGCAATTAACATATTCGAAAAAGGAACACAAAATCTCTTAAAACTCAAAGAAATAGAAATAATAAACAATATAATACAAATAAAAAATAAATAGAAAATAAGAAACAGGCAATCCCATTTAAAAATAGGCAAAAGATCTGAACAAATATTTCACCCAAAGAAGATGGATGGATAGCAAATAAGCACATAAAAAAAAATGTTCAACATAATTAGTCGTTAGGTGAATGCAAAATAAAACCCCGATGAGGTACTACCACTCACTATTAGAATGGCTAAAATTAAACAGACTAACCGTGCCAAGTGTTCAAAAGAATGTGGATGAACTGGACTTTCATACAATACTGGTGGGCATGTAAAACTGTATTAATTCCTTTGGAAGAGTTTGTCAGTGTTTTAAAAAGTCAACATACATCTACCTTATGATTCAACAATTTCCTCTTAGGTATTAACCACGGAGAAATGAAGCACATGTCTACAAAAACACTTGTACATGAATGTTCACAACAGCTTTATTTTGAATAGTCTAAAACCAAAATCACCAAGTGTCCATCAACATCTTAATGGATAAACAAATTGTGGTATATCCACAATAGGATGCTGCTTGGCATAAAAAGGAATGAACTATTAGTAACATGAAACACAGATAAACTTAAAATAATTATGCTGAGTGAAAGAAGCCAGACAATAAAAGAATGCGTACTATATAATTCAACTTATGTAAAATTTGAGAAAATACAAACTAATCTACGGTGACAGAGGGTACATCGGTGGTTTCCTGGGGAAGGGATGGGTGGCGTTGCGGATGAGAGGAACTACAAAGGAGCATAAGGAAACTTTTCGGGGTGATGGATACATTCACCATCTTGAATGTGGTAATGGTTTCACCAGTATATACATAAGTCGAAACATATCATATTGCACATTTTAAACATGTACAGATTATTGTATGTCAATTCCACCTCAGAAACAGTTTAGAAATATCATGGTTGCACCTAACAAAATAGGAAAATATTCTACCAAACGAAAAGGAAACAGCAGCATAACTAACACGCTCTCCTCAGTTTGAAGCTTCTTGCAATCCCACTCAGATAAGTTTGCATTCCCAGAGCTAAACATATAACCTGGCAAGTTGCTAACTTGCAATTGATGGTTTGCTCAGTGAACGAACAAACTTTAGTTTTAAACTCTCATCAAACTCAAATTTCACTACTCCACATTATGCCATTTTTTTGCTCCCAAGCCTAGCTCAAAACAACCTACTTCGTGAAGGACCTGGCTCAGGGTGCTCCCATACTGGGCTAATGCTGGGGCCTGACAAGTCACCACAGGGAGGAAAGAACACGGAATGTTTAAAGCTATCAGCAGGTGACCAGCTCCCACAAATGGTACTTCCTTATCTGAATTTTTCTTGGGTTTCCACCCTCCCATGTTCTCTCTCTCCCCCCTTCTGTCTTACTGTATTTGTGGTGATCAGTGTTTAAGGTTCGGTGTCTCAGTTTTAAAATGAGGTGGTTTAACCCATTACGAATCTACCTCACAGTAAGAAAAACAAAACATAAGGTATTCCCTTCTACCTTTGATTGTTCTCCTGTACATCTTGGCTGTCGTGCTTTGAAACAATGATCTTGAAGAGAATGTAGGGAAGGGGAGGCTCTCCCACCCCAGTCAGTGCACCAGACCTGGAACTTATCTGTGCAATGGACTAGACCTGTCTCCTAGAGGCTTGGTCTTTCCTCACCCATACTCTTCTGTGTGTTCTGTCCCCACAAAGATGCCACTCCCCTCCAATAAGAGGGTCAGGTGAAAGCTCTCCCCAGAGACTGGCTTAGGGCAGGGAAGATTAGCTCTGTGAGGTGATGAGTCCACAACACTTTAGTGTCCATATGTCATGAGCAGCACTGACTTCGAAGTCACTAGGTCACATTTCTTGCTTTGAGCTTCTACACTGATTTCCCCATAAATGAAAAAAAGAACAGAAGGCTTGAGGGAGCCAGCAGTTGAGACTCAAAGATAGCATTAAGTAAGCATTTGGTGTCATTGCTAACTTCCTCATGCCACATCAGTTTGTGTCTCCTACAGCGCCAACAAATATTACACTAAAATTCATCATGTGCAGTGGGGACACCAGTATACAGGTACACCCATTCACGTCAATGCACCTGAGGGCATAAAGTCCAAGTTAAAACAGCTCACTTCATCTTGTAAGAGAAGAACCTGGACTCCCCTTAATGACCATTCCAGCCTGTCCCTCTCCCTCCCAGCTGCTGGATAAGGAACACCAGGAACTTTCTGGAGTTGCTAATTAATATCAATGTCTCTGAAGAAAACAGACCAAGATCTGAAAAACTGCTGTGCTCCTAAGAGAGCCATTCTCTGTTGAATGCGCCAAAGCTGAAACTCGCCAATCACCACGCACACATTTAAAGTTCCTTTAAGGCTGCCCAGGTCAATTTTTTAAATGAAATATAAAAACTCAGAAGCACGAATGACCAACTGGTGGGGGGGAGGGGTCAGGGATAGTGGGGACGGAAAACTGTGAGCAATAAATACACAAACATGGAATAAATACTGCCAAAATACCACTAAGAACCTGAACAGAAATTATATCCTAGGGGTGGTAAGCAATCCTGATTTATAGTAGCACTGTAAACAGATCGCAAACATCTAATGATGAAGTTCAGTGGAATGACAGCCTAAGAAAGTACATCCCGAAAGAGATTACCTACAAAGTAGGGCCTTCTCATACGTTTAGCTCCAGTACTTATTTCTCCAGAAGGAAAAACCTGCCATGATATACACAGAGATTCAAGACAGATTTCACACTGGTTGCATTCCAAAAGGCAAGCCTGCATTACCCATGGAGGATCCTTTTAAGAAAAGACGTTCCCAAGGCAGCCCTCAGCAACTCATCGCAACAGCCAGCTCTGTACCCTGCTGTTCTAGAAGTTGTAGAGGTATATAACTGTTTTTCAACAGCATTTTTTACTTCAAAGTAGCAGATTTTTTTAAAAGATAAGGAGATATGCTAAGTTTTTACCTATTTCCACATGTCAAAGAAGCAACAATTCCATAGTTCCTTTCAACCACTTCCTGAAGGAGTACCAAACTAGGCTAGCATCATCCAGTCCTCTACCTTCTACCTAAGTTCTGCTAACTCATATCAAGCTCTCCTTTCAATGTCTTCATAAAGATAAAGCATAACCCATGCTAAGGAAAAGGCAATCTCCCCACACACATCAAAAACACACATGCATCTGTACCCACACATACACGCACACGTGCGCACACACACAGACACACAGCAATTGTTTCCAGAACCTAAAAACATTTCATGATCAGCATTCATGAACTACTATGTTATCAGTCATGTTGCTGGTAGCTGAGGATTCAGGAAACTACTGCAAATGCCTTAGCCATTTCTTTTTATATTTTGGGTGCAGATTAACCTCCAGCTTGCTCTCTTTTTTTCATGAAATGTCACCTCTTCAAGGAGACCTTCCCTGCCCACCTTATATAAAATAAAGCCCGTCTACCTCACACCCACCACCCTCCATCTCTACACACGGCTTTATTTCCTTCACAGCAGTTATTGCCACCTATCATTATTACACATACCCTTTATCTATTTCCATGACCAGAATGGAAAGTTCCATGAGGCAGAGCCATATCTTTCTTGTCCACCACTATATGTGCTGGTCTTGGTTCACTGAGTACAAAATAAATTTTTTGTTGACCAAAAGTAGGCAAGAAAGGAGTGGCTGGCTACTTGAGCATGGCTAACTTTTAAATTCTGAACCCTCAAGTACAAATCTGCATTATTATCTCTAATACTGCTCTAGTATATATAACACTGAGATAACGTACAAGCATTGCTTCATTGAATCCTCATGACAACACTAGGTAGATAGTATTATTAGCCTAGTTTTAGAGAAGACAAAACTAGATTTAGAAAGTTTAAGTTATTTTCCTAAGACTTTAATCTATGAAATCTCAAATTCTGAAGACAGGCTATGTTTTATTGTTTAATTTTTTAAGCTAAAATCATCTACGACATTTCTCTGTTGAAAGGTTTATACATAGCTGTTAAAGTACCCGTCAATCTGTTCAAAGAAATGCCTGGGAAGATGTTGAGGAAGGAGGGGAGACGCTGTAGAGGTTCAGCGGGAAGGGAGAGAATGTGCTTGGCTGCCAAGCCCGGACCTGTCCACTGACACTCACCTGGTTTTTCGGTTTCCTCCAAAACACGTTTACTGCTCCACAACTCTGGTTGGTTCTCCTTGGCTTTTTCAATCTGTAGCCAACTTTTCAGCTCGCCAAAACTTCTGTAAGTCCAGAGGCACTGGGATAGCTGGTGACTGTGACTGTGACAGGGCACTGTGGCGTCTGCAGCCACCCAGCCTCTGCATGACTCAGGTGCCCAGGCAGCTCACAGCAAGAGCCGACTCGAGACGCAACCTGAGTCATCAGGCCCAGAGGAAGCTTGGGCTTTGGCCCCAACTAATAAAGCATTTACCCACAGACCAGATGCAATGACATGGGAAGCAAACAAGAAATAAAAAGGAAAGTCAACACATGACGAGCAAGCGGCACAAGCTCTTCATCACCAGCACCCCATGAGTGGGCCGAGTGTAGCACAGCAATAAGGAGCATGTACAGGTTTGTGGGGCAGGAAGCCGGCACTAACTCTACACATCTGCATCTCTCCTTAGAGAAGAGTCTGGTCAGAAGCTTTTCCTCAAGTGTAACACCCTACCTGCTCTAAGATTCAAGGATGATACCTCAGAAATAAATATATGGATCGACCTCTCTAGGGAACAGCCAGAGATTTTCTCATTCACATGACATATTTAATGAATACCTGCTATGTGCCAGAAGCCCATAAAAAGACTCTAAAATAATTTTTATTTTGCATGAAGATTTAATTTGCTACAGCTATATTCAACCCCTTTCCCTGACCCCGGACAATTAATCTGGGGTTTGAGCCAATAAAGTGCCCAGCTTCCATCACAGGGATAACTGAAAGAAAATAGAAGCATAATCTTTTTCCATAACCACTTTTATTTTAAGAAATAGAATTGTTTTTGAAACACCAAGCACTGGCAATATTACCAAATACTATTTGAAGAGTAGCGAGATTAAGCACGTTGTTGCATTTTGATGCCTTTCTCCACAGCTCTCAGCTGGGCCTCGCCTTAATGCCAACACACCAGACCTGTCGCTTTACCTCCACCAGTTTCCCCAGTAGGTGGCGGGCCTCCTAGGTCTTCAGAACCTTAGCCCAGCTTGGCTTCCAAACCTTTTCAACATCTGGAAACCTCAAGATTATTCTCTTTTGCTCATCCTAACTGATTAGAGTTTCTTCTTAGATCTATGGGCTGCTATTTTCCCTGAGTGCTCTGACCTTTCCTCCCTGGACATAGCAGGAAGAGTACATATATGATGGTGTATGGTCCAACCAGGCTAACAAGGAAAGTAGCATGCAATTCAACTTCTTGAATGCAGATTTCTCTGCTGGTAGATTTCTCTAAAGGGGAATGTATTAGTCAGGATTCTCCTGAGAAACAGACCCAACAGGATATAGATAGAATGGAGGAAGGGAAGGAAGGAGGGAGATGGATTTTAAGGAATTGGTTCACACAGTTGT
>NW_011888784.1:13960055-13967797 GCF_000151845.1 Pteropus vampyrus
GTGACTATAAAAGACATAAAGGCACCTCTATCCCTACCCGCCTTGATGCCCATGAGATTAAAAGCACATTGTCCATGAAAATCATGAGAGGTTTTACTTCCTGTTTGGGCGCCAGCTCTGATCCATCTAATTTTCACAGGGCATCTAGCATCGTAAAAAGACAAGGATGGTACTAACTCGACAAAGAGCGGGGGGGAAACTCATTAAATCATCCTCAGTATAAAGAGCTCTATCCTTGGTATGTCAGCCTTCTAATTCCAGAGTTATAAACTGGGAGCCAAGTTCTCATTTGTGAAACAGCTTTGATGTGGGGCTGGTGGGGACCGGACTGGGAAGGAATACTTCCTGGGAGCCTTTGGATTCTGGCCTGCATCTTCTACCTCTCCCCCAGGCTAGTATCCTAGAAAAGGGTACTTTATAAGCATAGAGTATTGTTATCTGAAGATCTCTAAGTACTTAAAAGAAAGGACATTAATTTCTCAGAATTCTTGAGAGGGACAGCCTGGAGATTTAGCTCATTTCAATTCTGAGATTCAATTCCAATTCTTTCCCATAAAGAGGCATGTTAGATTAAACACCAACTTTGAAAAGGTTAAACTTTAAAAGGTTTTAGGAAACTATGAACCCAGAACCTCAACCATCAACAAAATTTCTGTTATCCTAATGTTCTGCAGCTAGTCCTACATTTTACTGACTGCCCAATTAACTTCCCATTTTATTTAGAATAATGAAATGTGAAAATAATGAAAAATGAAAAAAAAAAAAAACAGATGTCTACATGTTGTTTCAGATTTCCGACTACTGAAATGGAAAGCAAAAAAATAAACTTACGGCAACATTTCTTTTCATAACCTCCCTTTGAAAAGCGACATTAATAGGAAAAGAAACAGCACAGAACCAAACTCTTCCTGTTGGTGAGGACCAACCAGCCTGGAGAATGGGGTTTGTGTCTATAAAAAAGATAAAGGCACCTCTACCCCTACCCGCCTTGACACCCATGAGATTAAAAGCACATTAACCATGAAAATCATGAGAGACTGTACTTCCTGTTTGGGCACCAGCTCTGATCCATCTAATTTTCACAGGGCATCTAATATCGTAAAAAGACAAGGATGGTACTAACTTGACAAAGAGCTGTGGGGAAATCCATTAAAATCATCCTCAGTATAAAGAGCTCTATCCTTGGTATGTCAGCCTTTTAATTCCAGTGTTTTGTGTGTGTGCGTGTGTGTGTAAAACATTATATATATACAGTTTTTGTATAGACAAAAATGAGTGGGAATGGGCTTAGGTGTGCTCTGCCCCACATAATGGGATTGGGAATCAGGGATGCCATGCAATGCCATGCAGAGTAGCCACAGGGCTAGGGACTGGGAGGGGGCACTTCCAGGTCCTTCCTTGAAAGATGCTTTCTAACTAACCAGCCCTTCCTGTCCTCACTTTGTACAACTCTCCCTGCTCTTTCCGTACTCCTCCAGCCCACCATCTCCCCCATGCCTACTTAAATCACTAAGTACCACAGGCCTGCACAGTAGCACTGTCAAATACATTACTTCAAGTACATTAACTTCACATAATCGGTAAGACCCCCAATGTCTCTAAGTTGCATTTGGCACCATGAGCACCCTTCTTCCCAACTGTACCTGCAAACTGTTTATGAAAGCCCTAGCTCAGGTAACCCCAATTTCTGGTCACAAAGTACCTAAGATGGCAACAAATGAATTTTGTCTGTGCATGTTTATTCTATACTACCTACACTTTTAGCCACCACAGTTCTGAGAGTTATTCCAAAAAGAAGAATGTTGATGGAAACTATACTCAGCTGCTCTGCATGCTGACAAATATAATATAAATAATTAGTTACCATTGGACTTGACACTCAACCTTACTACACTCATTGGAACCTGGCCAAATAGGACATATGTACCCGAGATGCAGAATTTCTTCCTTTCTGAAAGGCCCTACAAACCTGTTTAATTAACATTTCAGGTCAACTCCATGCTGCGCCTGCATTTCTATGTGTGTCATCGAGGAATCTGCTTTGATCTGTGGAAAGCATGCTTGTTGGAAGACCATAATGAGAGGGGTTATTATTTAAACTTAGGCTACACGAAGCCAAAGGCAGCAGAGAATATTCTGCAAGGCCTCTCTTTGTTTGAGTTTGAGGCTTCGCAGGGATACATACTGCTGCACCCCAATTGCAACGCCAGAACTAGCCTTCTCCCTGAAATCCAGCCATTCTGATTCATTGCTGCTGTCCATCCTGAGAGGATAGGGTACTTTAACGGTGAAACCATTCTCAAATCCTGCTGTTCCCACACTGGAACTAGTATTCTAATGGGACCAATGATATTCTCAGAAACTTAGGCTTTGATTTTCATTTTCTCAAAATGGTGAAGATTGAGACATGATCCATTTGAAGGTTTTGCCACTCCTATTTCCGCCCACCTAATGCTGGATTACTCTAATCACAACTTGGCCAATGGCCTCAGAATGCCTTTCAAAGGTACCATGGAGTCCCCATTTCTGCTACTCCAGTCCCGATCTGGACAGCATCTCTGAGGTGTGTTTCTGAGTCTGCTCACCCCTTCAAGCTGTTGACCTCCCTGGACAGTGACCAGACTGATTTCCATATACTGAGGCCCGATCTCCCTCCAGACACTTCCATCCACTGGCCCTGGTTCTGGCCTTGGAACATACACACAGCATAATTTCATGTCATCTATATCTGTGAACTATTCAAATAAAGTCATAGAATGCCCTCCCTGGCAAATCTTGCCCAAGTTCCTCTAACTACATCTTGTCCTGGATTCCAGCCAGCCCAGCCCATAGACCCTAAAGCGCATAATTGACGCAGGATGGGTCTAATCAGCATACACAGCATGAGGACTATGACACCCCTTCAGCGGACTCAACAAATCCATGAATACAGCCCATGCTGATTGTGGATATTTTGGGCCAGGATGGGACACTTTTATAGCAGCTAAATGACAAATAATGCCCACTGATCTCTTTTAAACTTTTTACTTTGAAACAAATATGCAGGAAATTACACAGGTAGTACAGAGAGGTCTCAGGTACTCGTCATCAGTTTTCTCTAATGGTTACATCTTACATAGCTCTAGTACAATATCAAAACCAAGAACTTCACGTTGGTATAGCACGTGTGGGTAGTTCCATATCATTTTATCATGTGTGCAGATTTCTGTAGCTCCCACCAAAGGCAAGATGAAGAACTACTCCATCACTACAAGGATCCCGTGCACACTACCCCTTCACAGACACATTCACTCCCTGATCCACTACCACCATCTCTAACCTCCGCACTCTCATTTTTCATCTCTGTAATAGCGTTTTAAGAATGTTACATAAATGGAATCATATAGTATTTGACCTTTTACAATCAGCATAATGCCCTTGGGATCCATCCAAGTGGTGTATGCCAATGGCTCATTCTTTTTTCTTGCTGTATAGTATTCCATGGTATGGATACATCACAGTTCCTTTAAACAGTCACCTGTTGAGGGACAACTGGTCCATTTCATTGAAGTTGTAAAATTTGTGTGTACAGAGTTATTTGTAGTATTCCATTATTATTCATGTGATATCTGTAGAGATATCTTTTTCACTTGTGATATTAATTTGTGTCTTCTCTTTTTTTCTTTAACATTCTTCCTGGACATTTACTGATTTTATTAATATTTTCAAACAACTTTTTGTTTCATTGATTTTTCTCTACTGTCATCCTGTTTTCAGTTTCATTGATTTTTGTTCTTGATTATTTTCTTCCTTCTGCTTGTTTTAGGTTTTTTTTTTTTTTTTTTTGCTCTTCTTTCTCAAGTTTCTGGAGGTGGAAGCTTAAATTATTCCTTTGAGGCTGTTTTTACTTTCTGATGCAAACATTTAGTTCTCTAAATTTCTCTCTCAGGACTGCTCTTAGTAAATGTATTTCACAGTTTTAATGTATTGTTCTTCATTTTCATTTTATATATATTTTTATTTCCCTTGAGACTTCCCCTTTGATTCATGGATTATTCGGAAGAGTGCTGTTTAGTTTACAAAGGTTTGGATATTTTCCTGTATCTCTCTGACATTGGTTTCTACTTTGATTCCAGTGTAGTGCACTGTCTGTATGATTTTGGTTCTTTTAAATTGATTGAAGTTTGTCTTATGGCCCAGTATGGTCCATCTTGGTATATAAATTGCATGGGCCTTTGAAAAGATTGTATATTCTGCTGTTATTGGCTGGAGCATTCTGTAGGTTTGAGAGTGACACTGAATTTTTCTATAGCCTTGCAATTTTCTAATTGGTCTATCAATTGTAGAAAGAGGAGTATTGAAATCTCAGACTATAACTGTGGATTTGTCTATCTTTCCCTTCAGTTTTACCAGTTTTTGCTTCACATATTTTGCAGTTCTGTTGTTTTGTGCATATGCATTAAGATGGTTGTGCCTTCTTGGCAGACCAAACTTTCCATCATTATACAATGTCCTTTCCTGTCTCTGGTAATTTTTGCCTTGTTTCAGCTAATCAGCAGCAAAAGCCCTGACTTTCTACGTAGCCATTTTTGGTCCCCCGTCCCCACAGCAAAGAAAAAAAAGGGCACCTTATAGGCACCAGGGAGGGGAAGATGTCCAATTGCCCATGTAGTCTCCACTGACCCCCAAGAGGAGGGAGACCCCTATTGTCAGAAAGGGATGAACATCCCAGCTCCCCCCATGAGAACAGCACGTAGAACTGTTAGGAGGCGACCAGATGGCATAGTGGAGAAACCCAGAGCAACAGCGTGACATCATGGTGATGAATGGGGATGCCAAGAAAGCTGGAGTGCTTGGGATCTTTGGCCCACAGCAAATGTGAATGATGGGGAGGCTCCGAAGACCTCACAGGCCAGAGTCCCCACCCTGAAGTAAAAGTGTGATGGTTGCGGTCGGGGGATTAGTTGATGTTGCGTCTGCAGTAAAGATTGGCTTCACTGACTACTCAACAATCCAGCTACAGCTCGGAGGCTAAACCTGATGCAGCAGACGGGCAGTACAGGAGTAAGCCTTGGCTTTCAAACAAGAAGGACGAGGAGGCTGAGGGGGCCTATACTTGGGGGGAAACCAATACCATGTCAGAATTCATTCAGGTTAGCACATTTTAATCAAGGTCTCCTTTGATTCTGTAAACCTACCTTTCTCAATTTTTGTTTTTTTTTTCCCTCCTTTTATATTATTAATTCTAGAAAAGGTTCCATTTGAAATATTACATTATTGTAGCTGAACTAAGGGGAACAAAGGAATATTTCCTAGGCATTTGTATTGGGACTAGGATTGCTAGCAGAATTAGTGCATCCTGACTGGCCAGGGATGACGCAGCCTCCTTGAAGCAAAAGCAGACAGGAGTGTGGGAACAAGTCCTTCCCTCCCGCTCCCTGCTTTGATCCTGGCCGGGATGCTGTGGAGGCCCACCCCACCTCCTGCAGGGAGTCTGTACTCAGGGCAGCTTTTCAGGCAGGTGGCTGCAGTTACAGGGGCAGGGCAGAGTCACACGCACACATGTAGGGCCAGCACGGGGCCTAGATGGAGGAAATGCACAGGGAGCCAACTGTGCACATAGTAGGAAATGCTCAGAGGGCAACCCTGTCTCAGCCGAATTTAGATCGCTTAAGTGGGCTCAGTGGGGCACCAACTTCCTTAAATCTGGTTTTGTTAATGACAGGAAGTCACCAAGACTTAGTTGTAAAATCACGCAAATGCACAGAGCACTGGTTTAAAATCAAAGTGGTACAAAATTCATAAACATTAAGAGACCGCGAAGTTGCACAAATTAACAATATAAATAAAATAGCCAAAAATGATTTTTTGAGATATTGTTAAAACGGCCAGAGAAACAAAATATATGAATTTTAAGTAATTACCTGTTCATTAAAGCATAATTCAGGGGCACTCAATTTGCCTATGTGACTCTATAACTTAAAAGTCACCTTTATTTTCAACTATCCTCCAACTCAGAATATTTCCCTCTAAGGACTCTTCTGTTTCCAGGCAAAATAAAATAACATCGGACCTGATTAAAGGGATTCCACACTAACTGCTCCCCTCCCTGACCCAGTCAGTGTTTTACTTTTGATAACCTTCAAGTGTTCAGACCTCAGATTAACCCTTTACTTCTCCCCAAAGCAACTAGGAAGTGACTGTTGGAGGCAGAGAGGCGAAGTGTGGGAAGGGATAGGAACCAGGGAGAAGGAGAGCAGGCTTCTGCCAGCCAGACACCAGCCTGGGCTTGCAGGCCTTCCCCAGGGCTGGCAGGACTGAGAATGCCCAGTTCAGGGAGCCATTCTGGATCCCCTAATCTGGGGGAAAAGTTATCAGTCTAAAGACTTTACTCTTGGAGAGTGAAAACTGCACATTAAACTTAAGTAAATGACCAACCTATTAAGCCTTGTATATTAGCTCACAGCCCAATGTCACGGGCCACACTATTTGGTAATGCTGATTTGGTTTATTTAATCTGAAAAAGTGGGTTTCTTAGGGTAGCCGTGGGATGGAGTTTGAAGGAACAAATGGGACAAGTTAGTAAAACAAGAAACTCAAAAAGAAAAACATGATAAAAACATCAAAGTGGCCCAGACTGGCTCAGTGGGTTCTCTCTGCCTTGCCACCCCCATGGTGGAATAAACTTTCACAGATGTCCTGAGTGTTTGGAATGGCCTTCTAAGGACAGCAAATTTATAGAGTCGAGTAAAAGCTAGACCTGGGGTTTGCAAGTTAGCACCAGGGAAACAAACCTCTCTGTTGTGCTGGCTGGTGCGGTAGGGAAGGGCAGGTGGGAGCGTGTGTCCAGAGCCATTTGGCTCAGTAGAGCTTTGCAAAACAGAAGAAAGATGAAACGAGCAGGTGACTCAGTTCTTGCCCATCTTGTGAAAGTACGTGGGGTATCTTCAAAGATATTCATCGACAATAATAACCCAAGATGATTAAATAGGCAGATGTTGGACTTAGGAGCCACACTAATACAATTCCAACTCTGATGGTGACCCTGGGTGGGGACCAGTCCCTCCCAAGACCAGATGCAGGAACGTCCCTTCCTCCACATCACTCCGTGCTCTGTGCTCTGGCACCCACCTTGTCTCCGCCCCACCTGGCCATGAGAGACTGCCCACCTTTGTCACTACTGGAAACACAGCACAGTATTACCAGAGACGGGAAGGGGGACCACACCCTGACTTAGCTGTGGATCTATCACCCCTTAATTCCACAACAGGACTGTGACCACTGTCTGGGTATCTGAAGGGCTGTCACTGGAACGGGAACTAGAGCTGCTTCATGTCCCACATCTAGGGCCAAAAGGAGGATGTTACAATGGTGCAGATTCAAGAAGGAAGGACTTTCGCTAGTCAGAAGTGTCCGAAAATAGGATGGGTCACCACTCCAGGGGTAATAAGTTTCCTTTCACTAAAGGTAGGAGACCGAGTAATCATGGATGGAGAATTAGTCCAGATGACCCTATACTTCTGGCATTCTTACCACTAATAGGGAAAATATTGCTCAACAGGCATTTTAGATATATCACACTATTCAGTCTTCCCTTCTCCACTCCTATCTACCACACACGGAAACACACGCAAACACACACACACACACACACACACACACACACAGAGGATCCTCTGCTATCAGATTTCTTTAACTTGCAATTTCTCTGTAGGCCCTGGAAGGCACACCAGGCTGTGCCATGCTTCCCTCAACAACTAAGA
>NW_011888784.1:13967847-13973741 GCF_000151845.1 Pteropus vampyrus
CACAGTATTACCAGAGACGGGAAGGGGGACCACACCCTGACTTAGCTGTGGATCTATCACCCCTTAATTCCACAACAGGACTGTGACCACTGTCTCTGGGTATCTGAAGGGCTGTCACTGGAATGGGAACTAGAGCTGCTTCATGTCCCACATCCAGGGCCAAAAGGAGGATGTTACAATGGTGCAGATTCAAGAAGGAAGGACTTTCGCTAGTCAGAAGTGTCCGAAAATAGGACGGGTCACCACTCCAGGGGTAGTAAGTTTCCTTTCACTAAAGGTAGGAGACCGAGTAATCATGGATGGGGAATTAGTCCAGATGACCCTATACTTCTGGCGTTCTTACCACTAATGGGGAAAATATTTCTCAACAGGTATTTTAGATATATCACACTATTCAGTTTTCCCTTCTCCACTCCTATCTACCACGCACGCAAATACACACCCACACCCACACCCACACCCACACACACACACACAAACACACACACAGGATCCTCTGCTATCAGATTTCTTTAACTTGCAATTTCTCTGTAGGCCCTGGAAGGCACACCAGGCTGTGCCATGCTTCCCTCAACAACTAAGACATTTAGGTTGTCTTCCCAGAGTACCTCTATGAGGTGCCAGCCACCATGATGTAGCCAACAACTCACCCACTGATACCTCGGTCCACCTCATCTCTACAGTGATCACAGTTTTCTTTCCTTGTGAAGCTTATCCCAAGACCATTGGCAAGGCCTTTGGATCTTTTCTGGAGCCATTGGGTATATAACAGCAGCTTGCAGCACTGAACTCATTCTATGCCATCCCAGAGCCACAACTAACAGTCCGTTTTGAAGACAAGCACTTCTGAGCAGGAACTGTTTCAGCAACATGCCTCATAAAGAGGAGACGCTCAGTAAATATTCAGGGAAGACAAAGTAACCTTTAGGACCTGCAAAGCCTTCTTCTCTACTCCTAGTCTGTCCCTTCTTCGAGATATGCCAGTAGCAGAGCAAGCATCTCTAGAGCCCTATGTGCCAGAATGAATCTAAGTGCATCATACGCATACATTCATTCAATCCTATAGCAACCCATAAAGGGAATACTTGTATTATCCCATTTATAAATCAGGAAACTATGCCTTTGAAAATTTCAAGTTCTTAGTACTAAAACCTGGTCATTTATCTGCCATAAGTGGCCCATTTCAAGTCCTAAAGTCCTCCAGAGCTTTCCGTTTTCACTGATGAATCACCAGCATTCCCACCTCACCTGTGACTTGAGTACTCGGAGGGCAGGTCCACTCTAGTTGGCATCCTAGGTCCCTGAGGGTCTGCCCTTGGTTTGCTGGGACAACTCAGTCCTCGGGGCTTCTTCCCACCTCTCTGACCATTTGCTCTCTGCTCCCTAGTGGCCTCTGGTTTCTTCCTGCACCCGCTGCAGCCTAGAGCTGCCAGGCTGTGCCCTTGCCTTTGCTTCTCACTGTTGAGTACCACATGCAGAGTTCCTGCTTACCTTGGGCCTGATGACAACTTCAGCGGGCCCTGTGCTAAATCACTCACACACCTACCCCGCCAATTCTCAGCAATCCTCAGGACACAGAGGCAGCGCCATTCACCAAAGTTGAGAGCCCAGGCTGGCAGGGCTGGAGTCACCCTTAAGGCCCATACCCTGCCTCTCCATCACCTAGGAAAGCTTGATGGTGCCCAAATCCACAAGCCTGTTTCAACTTCTCTCTTGAGTTTTAGACTCAGGTATCTGACTGCCTGCTGACAATTCCATGTAAATGTCTCTAAGCAACTCCAACTCAAATGCACCCCCAAACTGCTCTCCTTACTGCCCTCTCTGCCTCATTTAGTGGTATCACTCCGTGCCTTATTATTCAGGCTTGGCACCTATTAGTCACCTGATGCCACCCTCACCATAAGCCCCACAGCAGCAGACACTGATGCTTTCACCTCCTGTTTGGAGAGAAAGCTGCCCCCTCCCCCATGCCCTCGGCCAGGGCCTTCTCTCTTACCTACCACCATGTTTGCTCTCCCCCTCCCACTGCCACAGTCCCACGGTGATCTCCCCAGACCAGATCTGGACCACGCCCCCTTCTACCCAGATGCTCTCATTCTCCTGCTCTCCCCTCCCAGTCCCAGCTCCTCTGTGGGATGTCCAACGGCCTGCACCATCAGGCCTGGCCCTGCCTCCAGCACCAGTGCACCTCACTGCTGCTCTGGTCACCCTACAGCTGGAAGGTTTTGGTAGGCATTATACTGTCCCTTGTCCTTGTGCTTTTATTTCCTTATCTCCTTGCCAATCATTATCATACAGGTCTCCCTCCCTCTCCCTTCCTTACCCCTCCCCCCAGCCCCAGACTTGCTTGTTACGATGTCTTCCCTGCTCCCCTCCTCACCTGAGCTGGGAGACCTGCCACTTCAGGCTCACAACACCCCCTGGGGGATTCTGCTGTTCCAACACTGACCCCCTGGGGATGAGAGGGTGGACTTTTGCTGTATCTGTTTCCCCAGCCAGATGGTACTGGTGGGGCTTTATCTTATTTCTTTATCTCCAGGTCCAGCCCTCAGCAGGCTCTCAATAAATGTCTCTGAATTAATTTCAGCACTACAGTACCTTGCCTAGAAGCTTCTGCATTGCATAATTCATTTAGGCCAGAGATTTTTCAATTGCACCCCTACCGCACCCCACCCACCCTGGAACCCTGGTCCACCTCCTGTTGCAGAGAACTGCCTCCTCACTTGAGGTACCCAAATCTGGCTGCTGATGCAACATTCTTGAACCAATGGCAGAATGAATGAGATCAGGCAATAGAAGAGTATCTTTAATTGTATCTCTACAACTAGTGAAAAAAATCGAACCCCATGCCTGGATCTAAAAGACAACTTTCCGCTCTCTCCCTCTCCCTAACTTATCTTTTCCCCAATCCTTTCCTAATCCTTTGGCACCGGGAGCATGTGGGCATGAAGACTAAACACACAGGACTCCTGAGTAACAATGGCATGGTGGCTGAGGGTGGCCACTCACAGGAGGGCTGCTTCAGGGGAAACACAAAGCATTTCCACTCCGGAGCCAGGGTCCAGGCTCTTGAAGTGGATAAACAGGTGAGGACAGCAACTGCTCCAGAGCCCAACCCTTGACCACAGGCACAAACCTAGACCCTAAATGACAGTACTTAGGGAGGAGGCGCAACACTGTGCAGAGGACGCACGGGTCAGCATCACATGCGGCGGGGGCTTTCCAAAGCCCCCATCACCAAGGAAACCCTGGTGGGAAGCCCACAAAGCAGCACCACACCCTGGGTGGTCAGATGGCCACCCTGGCGGAGCCTGTCACGGAGGGGCTTGAACAACAGGATGAAACTGCTCTTCAGCTCATCTAAAGCCTTCTGACCTTTCGGTTTTAACAGAACCTTTCTCAAAAGAACATTTACACGCAAGACTGAAATATAAAAGAGACCAAAGTGGAGCTCTGTGGTTGAAGTGGGGATGCTTTTCCTGCTTCCAGTTGGGGAGTGAGATCCCAGGGTTTGTGGAGTAACATGTGCAAACCTGTTCCCTCATACAAACGGGAGTCGGGGCAGCACTGAAGACCACTCACAGAGGTTCTGGTGAAAGTTTTGGTTCCCAGTCTCCCACCAGGAGCAGAGGAGGTGAGAGCCTCAGAAGTGTTTCTGGTGGGGAAGGAAAACCACGAGGTACCTCTGCCAAGCAGAGAACAAGACCAGGAACTGTGGCAGCTCCTTCTACCAGCCATGGCACCCCAAGGATGCCTCAGCTGGTCACCCTCACACAAGAGCCTGCGAAAGCCACTGGGGGTCTCTCCCTTTCCTGCCTTCTCTCTTCTACAGGAGGAAGGGGGACTGGAGGAAAGTGGCTGGGGGAAGAGGAGGGTGAGGGCCCTGGCGTTTCCCAAACACACAGACCAAGACTCAAGACTTTCCAAACCGTGGCTATCATTGCTATACATACACGGAAAACCTGCTGAGAAGTAAGACACTCCATACTTTAGCGTACTTTAAGCCTTAAAATTACAGAGCCTCGCATACGTCTCAAATTATAGTTATAGAGAATAAACAGTCGGGGCAGGATTTGGAGCGTGGGAGGAATTCAGGGGTTTCCTACACTGATGTCATAACAACCACAAGGTAGGAAGCTACTCCCAGGGCAGAGACAGGAGCAGGCGGGCAGCAAGGCCATGGGGGGACATGAGAGCAGAGCAAAAGGCAGGGACCAGCCCTTCTTCGAAGTTCAAGGCCTGGTGCAAGGACACAGGGAACGCAGAGGGGCTGGGCAGAGCCGCACATGGCACACATGGGAAATCCTGTGAGGAGCCAGCTGTGGGCAAACAGCTCTGCTTTGGGGCGTGTGACCGAGCACACAGTGGGCTGTAGACAGCTAAAGATGAGGGTCATGGGCTGGATTAAGAGTCAACCCCGGAGAGTTCCATTTTGCAGACATTTTCCTGACTTACATTGGTTTCTAACCTGTTCCTCTAAGTTCTGTTGCATCGGCAGGGCATTCAAGGCACAATTTCTTAATATCGAACAGGCTCCTTATAAACCAAGGAGTTTGTGTAACCTAATGTGCTGTATCTGTCACTCCTACTGACACGAGAGGCACTTTTCAGTGATTCAGGAAGGGAGGGAGGAAGGGGCTAGCTAGGGAGGACACAGGACAGGGCGAGGGTCCCAAAGACCTCAGTGTCATGTGACAATGACCACCGAAATAAGTCACGGCTGAAAGAAAAAGCAAAGGGACAAATTTGAAAGCAAGGTCAGCAATAAGAAAAACTTCACTGAGAAGGAGTGAGGTATGGCTTTGTCAGCTGCGAGGCCGTGGACCAGTCATCTCAACCCTCTGGACCCCGATGGGTGCTATGAGAAGGTCCAACTAAGGTACCTTCCAGCTCTGACATCCTGCATCTGGGCAGGCCAGCCACTGGATGGGACACTGAACTAGAACAGCCATGCTCATGGAGGCAAGGCCCTGGGGGCCGATGGAAATAGGCCAAGGAAAAGTCTCTTCCCAGCCCAAAGACTCCAGTACTAGGGTCACCAGCCATCTCAGTTAAATGACCACTCACCACAGGGGCCTCAGGGAGAAAAAGACTCAGAATCAAAGCCCCAACCACTGAGAAGCAACCCCCTGTGAAGTCAAGACGCCTGTGTTCGGTAGCAGCAGTTCTGACTCGGGCCGGGAAACACACAGCATGTTATGGAATAAACATAAAAACTCCCTCGACCCGGCAATTCCACTCCTCTGTTACGCTCTAGAGAAATTCCCACGCATGCACAAGGAAACCCAAGAATGTGCATTGTTTACAAATCCAAAAAGTTGGACATAACCTAAACGTGGACCAACCTGAGAACCAATCAATAATTGCAATGCAATCGAACAACGGAACATTCCCCAGAAGTGAAAATGAACAGGCGGGGCCACGTTAGCCGTCGGATGAATCTCACATCGTTACGTTCACGCGTCCTTTCAACGAGCGCTCACACAGCGAGACTCTGTGTTGAGGTGCTGTTCTAGCCAGTGAGACACTTGATTGAACAAAAGGGATGAAGGAAATCCTTGTTTTAGTAGTGGGACAGAGAAAAGAAACCACCACCAATTAACAATGTAGTATGGCAGGCTATGTCGCCCCCTACAGAGAAGCATGAAGCAAGGAAGAGCGGGGTACAGAGGGGGTGCTATTGTAAGCAGCGCTCAGGAAAGGCCAGATCGCATACTGGTTGATGCTTCTTATCTCAAGCTGAGCAGTGGGTGCATGTGGGTTGTTTTTATTACTCCTTATGCCTTTATAAGTTTGATATATTTCAAAATAATTTTAACTACCACTAAGATTCATAAGGGAAGTAATTAATAGATGAGAGTATAGACAGTCTCTCACCATAAACTTAAATATGC
>NW_011888784.1:13973791-13981257 GCF_000151845.1 Pteropus vampyrus
CTGTGTTCGGTAGCAGCAGTTCTGACTCGGGCCGGGAAACACACAGCATGTTATGGAATAAACATAAAAACTCCCTCGACCCGGCAATTCCACTCCTCTGTTACGCTCTAGAGAAATTCCCACGCATGCACAAGGAAACCCAAGAATGTGCATTGTTTACAAATCCAAAAAGTTGGACATAACCTAAACGTGGACCAACCTGAGAACCAATCAATAACTGCAATGCAATCGAACAACGGAACATTCCCCAGAAGTGAAAATGAACAGGCGGGGCCACGTTAGCCGTCGGATGAATCTCACATCGTTACGTTCACGCGTCCTTTCAACGAGCGCTCACACAGCGAGACTCTGTGTTGAGGTGCTGTTCTAGCCAGTGAGACACTTGATTGAACAAAAGGGATGAAGGAAATCCTTGTCTTAGTAGTGGGACAGAGAAAAGAAACCACCACCAATTAACAATGTAGTATGGCAGGCTATGTCGCCCCCTACAGAGAAGCATGAAGGAAGAGCGGGGTACAGAGGGGGTGCTATTGTAAGCAGCGCTCAGGAAAGGCCAGATCGCATACTGGTTGATGCTTCTTATCTCAAGCTGAGCAGTGGGTGCATGTGGGTTGTTTTTATTACTCCTTATGCCTTTATAAGTTTGATATATTTCAAAATAATTTTAACTACCACTAAGATTCATAAGGGAAGTAATTAATAGATGAGAGTATAGACAGTCTCTCACCATAAACTTAAATATGCCCCATCCTCATGATACTGAGTCATCTGTCCACACCCATCCCCCACACATACAGCCTAGTGTACACCTGGGGTGGGGGGTGCTGCGCCCTGGCAGAGGCACCTCGAGTCCCTTATGCCTTCAGTGGGTGTGGGCACAGATATTGCAGGCCACAGTTCCTGTCTCCCACCCCACATAACCAAACCTCTCACGGAGGGAGGCTGGCACCTCTCAGGAAGCAGAGGCTCTCAAGTTCAAAAGCAATGCTCCCAGAATTGACCCAATCCTTGTAGTGTCTGTTGCCACAGAGCCCTGTGGGGAACCTTGTCAGAGATCTGACTTCCAATGTTGGACAACGGGTCCCCACTCCAAATTATACAGGCTTCTCAGGGTTTAGATTGCCTTAGCCTTTTCACACCTTTAAAACACGTGATATGAAAATATTCCCCAAAACTTATGTCTCTTTAGCTTTCCAAATTGAAAAGAAAAATCAGAAAACAAGATGCACTTATTCCCAGTATTTTCCCCCTGGAAACATAAAGTAACTGAAGTAGACCTCTCCTAAATCCTAATCAGGAATATAACAGAAAAAGATATGGCCACTGCACCACTGTATAATACTAGTAGTCAGCTAAACAAAAAGCAGCAGACAAAAATCAAATGTCAAATTCTATCAGGATGGTAAGGAATCTGAATTTAAACCCATCTGTCCTTGAATGCTGCCACATTTCCAGAACAACCGCAGCAACTTCTCACCTATAGGATTTTCAGAGCTAAACATTCTGGTGTTTAGCTATATCGAGAGAAGCAACATCCAAAGCCAGTCTGAGTATCACCAACAGCTATATCTATTAATAAAACTCCAGGTAAGCAATCTGCCTCCAGAGACCCTCTTTATAGCAAATGATGGGGATGTGTGCTTGGGATCAGAGTCCACCTGGAGAGTATAAGGAATTTGCTGTGATGTGCCGCATTCTGTCCAGCTGACAGCAATCCATCAGCAGGGCAGTAAGTATTCGAGAAGCAAGGTGAGTGGCACAGCATGTTGGCACAGAAGCAGGTGTAGAAATAGGAGATGTAATGTACACAAGACCAGCTTTCTTAAAGGGCAGAAGCTATACAACGAAGTAACTTTTTCTCAGCACCCAAAACCTTCAAGGTATAATCTGACAAAATAACCATGTTCCCTTGTTAATACTATAAGAAGTCTAGTTAACAAGGAAAGCCAAAGGCATTCAGCTCTGCATATGGTCCTGGCTTTGTATAAACACTGAGCATATGAGATCACCCGCCCCCAGAGGACCATGGGGTAAGCTTCCTACGCTACTTGAGGCTAAAAGGGAAAGCCAGAGAGAGACGGGAGACTCCGGCTCAGATACCCAGGCTAGGGTGCTTGTAACAAAGAGGAGAGTGCCAGGACATTCTGCACTGCCCTTTGGCTCTCTCACCTCTGCGCCCTTGGCTCAGGGAAAAAGTGAGCAACAGAAGGGCAGACTTTATCCCTGAGAAACACAGGGCTCTGATCAAGAATGCAGACTGCTCTTTTCTCAGCAAACCATTCCAAATGCCCAGAATGGCGCTAATTATTTCAGGTTCCCATTATCTAATATGGCAAATTGCATGGGACAAGCCAAGAATGCTGAGGTTCCACCTAACCGTCCACATGTACACAGACACGGCTTTGGCTATGATCACAGCCTTCTCTTGCAGGTCTTTCCTTCTCTTTCTCTTGCCTTTCATTCTAAGACCTCTCTGCCCTGTCCTTGTTGCCTAGATTTGTTCTCCCCTCGGCATCTTCTGGACAACAGTCAATTACTCTACTGAAGCATCTAGCAAACACTAGACACTGCATGAGGTGCCTGCTCAGAGTGGGACAAGGGGGACCCACGTGTGAATAAGAAAGAGTGTCGTCAGGGAAAAGGACAAGCGGAAAAATGGTTATGTATATTCTGTGGGGTAAGAAAGCCACATCCCCCCCCGCCCCCCGCCAACTCAGAAGGCTTTAGGAAAGGCCCTGCCCCATGGAAGGCATCATAGAAACGGTGTCACAGGACTTCAACTGATAAAAGAGAAACCCTACAGTAAGCCAAGGAGAAGGCGGCAAAGGGTCAGTGTCGGCAAAGCAAAGAGGTCAAGTGCACAGTAGCCAGATGCTTCCACATAGCTCAGCTGTATGTATACCCCAGCAGGGTGGAGCCTGTCCTCCTCCCTCGGCGATACAAATGTCTGTCTTCTCACTTCCCTTGCCACACGCCAAGCAAATGAATATGCCCTGTGTCCAGTCTACATGCTGAGGCCAAAAGGTGCTCATAATGGTAAGTTTCAGGAGATACCACCGCATTCAGGTGACAGAAGACCCAGAAGCTGACACAGAGGCTGGGGAAGCTCTTACATGCTCACCACCTTTACTGTCAGCCCCATAGGGAAAAAAAACATCCCAAAGCCATTTCCCTGTGCAGTGTCCCACAACCGACAAGCCTGTAAAGAAGCACTAGTTTCGTTCAAGGTTATAGGACAGGTTCTACTGCTATCATCTCTCAAGATTTGGCAAATGAGAGAACACTCACAAGGTACTTGCAGTACCTTTTAAATAAATCTTTTATGAGAAAATACACATATTTCTCAATGCAGGACTAGTCAGAAAACTGAATTTAGACCAGATGATTCAGATGATGATATGCCTCTCCCGTTTGGCTTAAAGAGTACAACAGCCACCACCTTGTTCACACGCTGACCAGGCACAGCTCCCAGGGGAATAGTCAGAAGGGTCGTAAGCAGGAAAATGCTTCCAGGAACCCTCCAGGAACCTGAGTACCAGAAGAGCAGCCAGTCAGCCACTGTTCCCTTCCCTATTGCCACAGCATCCAGATGCATTCTCCACAGAATATCTGCTTATCCATCCAGGTGGGTAGTGACAGTACTTCTTAATAGGTCTGTAGGGTTACTGCTAAATCAACTGTTATTTACAAAAGGGTCAGCCATTTTCAGTTCCAAGCACCTTTCACATCAGGACTACAACTGATATAAGAGAGATACTGTAATCTACATGGAATTCAGAAATAAAACCATAAAATTACACATTTCCTTTCTTTTCAAGTCTGATAATGCCTAGGGATCTTTGTGCTGTGTTTTGCCTACATGAGAATGAACAGTTAATTCAAGTACCACATTTCATGTTTTATGAAATTCCCATGAAACATGATACATTAAGCTGATTCTACTGAAAAAAAAAAAAGTTGAATTATGAAAAGCAAACATCTTGAATGACTGAGGAACGAATAACTGAAAAACAGTTTCCTGTGTCTTTGAAATGGATGATCTAGGATTGAACTACTTAAAATTTATCGACCATCTTTGAAAACATAATGCTGATGCAAGAAAAGTTGAGAGAAAAAAACAGGATTTCAGGATTTTCATCCAAAACCTAACTTAATACAGTGTTTTTCTGTATATCCATCTTTTCTTGGTGGCTCTTATCCTAAGGCCACTGCCAAGTTCCTTGTGGTGAGGGGCCTCAGCTGGAGCCCTCCCCCTCCCACTGCCGTTCTTTGCACAGGGCACGGGCTGAATGCGTGAATGCGTGAATGCGTGAATGCGTGAACACGTGAAGGGGCGGACGGTGGACAGGCAGAGAAAAACGAGCAAAAGCCATCCCTGAAGAGAAGCCGGACTTGCCCCAGAGCCCTCATGCCCCTGTTACCCATCTCTAATTCACAGGCAAGATAACCCAACATAACCCACGTGTCTGTTTACCAATTTCCCTTCTTTTCCTAAAACTCAGCAGTCTTTAGAACACTGCCAATTCTCTCATGACACGGACATACTGGAAATACTGAATTTTCTTCTGCATCTCCTTCTCCTTCAGTTTCTCATTTGTGTGCAGGAGACAGCCCTGTAATTGCGTGGGTGTGGATGTCACCAAAGTTGAGAGAGTAAGCACCACCCAAGTGAGGGGTCTAAGCAGACCACATGAGAGGATTACACAACATCAGCAGGGACGTGGAGGAGAATCCAGCTTGGATGGATGGCATGTGGCTGTCTAAGAAGCCCAGGAATAAAATTAGAAGTTGCTGCCTTCATGAAACCTTCCCTTAAACCCCCACCAAAGACCTCTGCCTCTTCTGAGGTCACACAGCATTTTGTACCAACTTTAGCATGTCCAGATGGTTTTGTATGGCAATTCTTTGTATGTAACTGCTCTCGTTTTCTATTGCTGTATAATAAATTACCACAAATTTAGCAGCTTAAAAAAAAACACACGTTATCCCACAATTTCCATGGGGCAGGAGTCCAGGCACAGTTTAGCTGGGTCCTCTGCTCAGGGTCTCACAAGGCTGCAATCAAGGTGTCAGATGGGGCTGTGGTCCCATCTGAGGCTTGGGGTCCCCTTCCAAGCTTATGTGGTTTTTGGCAGCATTCATTTCCTTGCAGCTGTAGAACTCATAGCAAGTTGCTTCTTCAAGGTCAGCAGAAGAGAGTGTCTCTGATTTTTAGACTCTTTTTTTAAGGGTTCACCTGTTTAGGCCTGTCCCATGTAGGATAATCTCCCTTTTAACTGACTCAGATTTAGAACCTTAATTACATCTGCAAAATCCTTTCACCTTTGCCATAAAATGTAACCTAATCACGGTTCTGTGATATTCACAAATCCATCATAATCACAGGTCTCGCCCACACCAAGAGGAGAAGATTACACAGCAGGAGGTGGGAATCCTTTGGGCCATCTTAGAATTATGCCTACAACAGTAAGCATGGCACTTCCTCTACTATAGTATAAATTCACTTCTCACAGCACTTTATTCTTAGATTTCACAGCTTAACTTGGAATTGTTTCGTTTGTATTGTACTCTGCTACCCTACTCTCACATCCCAAAGTGACTGACTCATGTAAGGCAATCACATCGCACTCACTGATGAATGAATGATATAGCCTACCCATCTTTATTTATTGAGGGCTTCAACCACAGGAAAGTTGGGGCCACAACTGACAAAAAGCAATAAAATCTAAAATTTGAAGAAGGTCAATCTTTATGTAACTAACCCTCCAATTAAGACCTGGAAGAGTTAGGAAAAGACAGAAAGAAGATCTGGAAAGGAGGATATGGGGAAGCAAGATGCACGCGAGGAGAGAAACCATTTAGACCATGGCGGTAGTGGGGGTAGATAGCAGGAAATCAGCAAAGTGAGGCAGCCCTGCCTGTGGGCACTCTCCTCATGGCTACCAACCTGCTTCTCCAGCACCACCTAGGTTTGATCAATGAGTCCAACCCTATGGCTCCCAGTCCGGCAAAGGTTTAAGGGGAGAAGAAGCAAACCTCCTGACTTCGCCATGTACATACGACTTCCTGGATACATACACCAACCACTCACCCTGCTAATCCTTCAAAATTCTGCAGACCAACATGAACGCCAGCGCCTTAATTACTGAGTTTAGCCACCTTCCTTTTTCAGTGAACTGACTGGGCTCTACACCTCATGTAACCAGATGGCCTTCTCTGAAGCTAAAACAGGACAGTATATGCTTGGTGATAGTCCAGGGGATCTTATAGCAACTAAGAACATAAAGAAGGAGGAGAGCCAAACAGTTCTGCTTTTATCCCCTCTGCTTTTTCTAATTTTACTTAGAATCGCAGAATCTTAGAGTTAGAAGGGACCTAAGAGGTCATCCCGTTGCACACTACCCCAAGCCTCGCAGCCCTAGCAGGTCACCTGGTCCCTGCTGGAGCATTCCCAGTGCAAAGCAGTGTGTTCTGTGGTTGGAAAACTAACTGCCACGCACCTGTCTGAAATCAACTCGACGAGCATTCTGAAAATGACTAATATCCCCCCAGAATAAGCAAACACCATATATGGCATTCCTGCTCTCACTCCCCACCTCTCAGGCTGCTGACAGACATCACCAATCAGTCGTGGCACTCTTTCCTGCTGATGCTGGATGTGGCTTCAGAATCCTCAACAGAATGCTCCAGAAAGTCACCACCGATCAGTTTATGTTGGCTAAAGAAATAAACTAATTTTCCAACTGTGTTCTTGCAGCTTGTCTTCAGTCAAAAACCACTTTCCTATAACTCTTACTCATTGCTCCTAGTCTGCCTTCAAAAGCAACAAGTTTGTCTCTTCCTCCAAAAACAACCCCTACGTATCTAACTACATCTAAACTTATCCCCTCTTAAACTCTTGCAGGCTCAAGCCCAGCCCCAAGGACCAGGTGACCTGGGCAGGAAAGGGTAGCACTCTTTTCTGGAATGATCAGGGTGACCTAGTAGTGTGCCAGGGAAATCCAGAGCCAAAAAGGCGCTGAGGTTGAGTGTGTGCAGTGGCGGCCATGCAATACTATTCTTCCTGCAGGAACTGGCTCCACAAATGAGTCAGGCCAACCTAGCTCAGGAGTGGCTTCGGGGGAGTCCATTTTTAAGGAACTGGGGAAAGGAAAGGCGGGGAAAAGGAAGTAAGGGATGATGTGGTTGAGATCATGAGGACACTGAAAATCAAATCAAATGAAAACGCTTCCCATCACACGTCATCATTTACGGCTGTCTCCCCATTCCACATCTCCTGACCATGCATGTCCAGTCCTCAGTATAAAGTATGTGCTTACCCACAATTGCTCAGAAAACACTCAATAAGACCCAGACCGAGCTCTGGGACATGGCTTTATGCATTCCCTACACACTCATTCATTCACTTAATTTTTTTAATCAAATAGCTATTGAATATCTTTGAGGCATCAAGGAGCAGGCTGAAG
>NW_011888784.1:13983257-13998617 GCF_000151845.1 Pteropus vampyrus
TGAAGGACACAGGTACAGCTCTCAGCTATCCTCAGAGCCAGCTTTTAAAGAGGAGTGCAGGTCTGATGCAGTGGGAATGGAGGGGTAGTAAAGGGGCCACAGAGGGAATACTCAGCACATTCAGAATGCCATTTCTGTCACCATGAACCAACAGCAGCAGCAAAAGTGACTCAGCCTCCCTCCCCAATCTAGGCAGACTGTGGCTTCCCTGGCCATGACCAAACCCTTCAGCAGGTCTGCAACTGGTTCAACCTGGTGGCCACATCCCCAGCTGCGTGCCAAGTGCATGAACAGAAAGGTCAGGCCGACGTCTAACACACCAGGGCACAGAGAACATTAGATGCCAAAAGCAGAGGTTTCAACAACTATGGGAGAAAGAAAAAACAAACAAACACGACATGACGACCATATCCTCCGCCTCTGAGTGGCTCAGCTTCTCCAGCCCTCCCCAAGCCCACAAGCCACAGCTGGTGAATGCCCGAAACTGAAAGACCAAGTCTCCACTGGACATGGACATGCTCCTAGTCCAGTGCTCAAAGGAAGAGTTCCAAACATGTAAATACAAGGAAAGGCGGCTAACTCTCCCTCAGAGAAAAGGGACTTTTTTTTCCCCCACAGAAAGCAGAAAAATAATTTATTCCAAAAGATGGCAGAAATAAGAAATTCAAGCTGAAAATATACTTAGGTGTAACTGTGTTGGGGCAGGTCTTCCTATGAACTTGCTCTCTCGTTGGCTGCTGTACTGGAGTCTAATTGTCGTGTGATGGCTTTTAAACACTTTGCTGATTCCCACGTCATGAGCAGGCAGGAGCCATCTTCAAATCCACAGGTTCCAAGACTTACTGTGTTTGCCAAGTGGTTGCCACAACTGAGGAACCCAGGCCCCAAGACACAAGTGTCCCTGACTAAAGCAAAACACACCCAAGATAACATTCCCAAACCAAATTTACAAAATAAACAGGAAAATGACCCAAGAGAATCCTCTCACTCTATCATGTGGTAAATATCAAGGCCCGATTCATAAATGAATAAACAAGAAAAAAACAAATACAAAAACTCCACAGGAGGATATGTATAAAATTCTGTAATGAAAGGGAAGGAAATGAACATTGCACACAAGAGTTAGATGAAGAATAAATTCTTGGAAAGGATTTGTCCCAGGACATGGAAGTGCATGCAAGCAATAGTTTTTAATGGTGTCAATTCCTCCCAAATTAATTGACAAATTTAATGCAACAACAACCAAAATTACAAAATACTTTATAAAAATGACTATAAAGTTCATTAGCAAGAATAAGTGTGTCTCAATCACAGGAATGACAAACATTATGAAGAATGATCACCCCGGCCTGGGGTAAATGAGCAGAAATGGAGAACACAGATGGGAGCGTAAATTCACATATCTTTTCTTGAGGGCAATTATTCAACCTAAAACAAGATGAAAGTGTACATATCTTCCAATTCAACAATTCTACTTCTAGGACTTTCACCCTAGGTAATATCCTAATAACTCCCAGAGATTTTTGTGCAAGGATGGTGTGTCAGTCTGCTGGGGCTCCATAGCAAATAGCATAGACTGTGGGGTGTAAGCAACAGATATTTATTTCTCACAGTTCTGGAGGCTGAGTCCAAGGTCAAAGTGTTAGCAGGGTTAGTTTCTTCTGAGGCCTCCCCCCTTGGCTTGTAGATGACCATCTTCACATCGTCTCCCCCTGCACAGGGCTGCACAGGTTTGCACAAGTCTGTATCTTAGTCTCTTCTTCTTATAAAGACACCAGTCATACTAGATCAAGACCCAATGACTTCATTTTAACTTAATTGCCTCTTTAAAGGTCCTATCTTCAAATACAGTCACATTCTGAAGTATTGAGGGGTTATAACTGCAACATATACATTTTAAATATGCATGATTCAGCCCACAATAGGTGGTTACTGCATTGATATCATTGATTATTATTGAAAATAACTGTCATAGCTACAGTTCAGTACTATTAGACTTTTCTTTAGACTTTTAATTTTCACAACACTCCTATAAAGTAGATATGATCTCCCTTTCACAGGTGAGGAAGCTGCTTTTAAAGAAGTTAAATAATTGTGCCAAGGTCTAGGTGATGTTGAGGTCTAGACAGCTTCCAAGGTCTGTGCTTTCACATCATTCCCTTCCAGGAAACATGGCTGACGGCATATGCAAAAGACTCCTCATTTTTGTAAAAGGCATGTGCAAAGAAAGCACGTGCACCTGTGTGTCAAAAATGGTGGACATCTTTGTTCAATGGGATTATGGGTGATTTTTATGTTTTTCCTTTTTATGCTGTTTGCTTTCAGACAACTGTGTGTTCACAAATTACATAATAAAAAATGATAAAAAGAATTTCTGTTTTAAGAAAAATATTCACATCACTCAGTTTTTATGCAATTTTTTTTTTCAGACATGTCTACCTTAGGCCACCTTTATTCCACTGGCCCTTTCCCTCTGACACTTATCTCTGGGCCTCGCCTGGACCTCTCCTTTGACAGGTAGACCCTAAGGACTTTCTGTGGTGGATTCTGAGACTTACAATTCAGAACTGAGATGAAATCCTCACTGTTATCACATTACAAGTTCGATCGCCTACTCTGTTTCTCAAGCTTGGCTGTTCAGACTATAAGACATCACTGTCCATGTGCTGACAGGATGTCTATCCTCAGATGATCATGTAAGGGCTGGGGTCGGAGAGGAGGCAGAAGACAATGCTGAGCTTTTCAAATACTGAGAAAAGCCAGGGTTCGAGGGTGAGGGGATAAAAAACGTATTCATGTTGGACTTGAGAACCAAGTTTGCAAAGTAGCAGTAACATCACAACTTATGTCCAACTGTAATAACGCTAGGTTCTTTTACTTCAGACAACTGTAATTCTCATTTCACAGATTGTGATGTCATTAGTCAGAGGTCTCAAACTTATATGCCTAGGAGGCACAGAGGCAACAAAGTGGAGTGACCCAGGGGTAAACCAAAGGGAGCCGTGGGGACTGTAGCAAACAGAGCCCATGTGTCCCATGTAAAGGGAGCGGCTTCTTCCAACTCCAGCTAATTGCGGCCACACAACAATGAAGATCCTGTGCAGGTTCAAGCTTTCAGCTTTTCGAGAAAAGCCAGAAATCCATATTTTTATGTCAAATCTCCCCATTTTTAACTGTTCATAATTATTTAAAATATTTTAACACAGTAGACTGGGCAAATGAACTACTGCAGGTTCAGTTTGTGACAGCCAACAGGATTCCCAACTGGGAATAGTCCCTGTCACTCTGACTCAGGAAAAGAAGAGCCATCAAGGGAGGAAGGATGCCATCTGCAACACTGGCCTCAACGCCCCCTGGGGTGGATGACAGCACTACTAGGACACTGGTGCAGTTGTGTCATCCACACCAAAGCCGGGCCATACGGCACCATGATTAAACCTAATGTCCTGACTGAGCACAGAAAGCTCACGGCAAGGGGCAGGAGAGAGGAAGGATTCTCCAGGCAGCTGAGGGCACTCCAGGACCAGAGTCAGGGGATCCAGGACAGTCAGGCCAGGCTGTTCAGCAGAAAACACGATAGCCAAGGACTTGACCTCAGCTCAGGAAGTGAGCAGCACCCCCTCCTGTTCCCATCTCCACACTTCGGGGCTAGTTTGAGCTCCTCTCTGCCCTCCCCACATCTATAGTCTGAACTCAACCTCTGCTCTCCACCTTTGCTCTGAAATGCCAAAAATACAAGTACTTTAAGTTCTTCTGAGATGGAGGATGTTGGTTTAATTACTATTTGATCATTCTGTACCACTGCCTGCTAACATAAAATCTCTCTATGCTGTCTGATATATTTCTGTTCCTGGTGACGTAGATGCCGACAGAAACCATCTGTCCAGAAGTCCTGATCCTTATTAAGAGACTGCCTAATATGCAAGGCCTTTTTTTCCTATAGTGGAATATAGTTAAGTGATATTTGGCAAGGCACTAAATTGCTCGAGTTGTAGTTTTTCCAAAGAAATCTAAAATCTGGATTAAATCTCTCATTTTTAATGTTGACAACCACTAAAACATTTTTTAAAAACATACTATGGCAGCAAACAAAATACCTGCAGTTGTCTCCTAAAATTAAAGAGTTGAGCTTAAGGAGTTCTAAGATCTTATCCAGCTCCGATAATGACTGAGGTGGTATTTTATGATTAATGGGTAGTTTGTTTTAGGTAAAAGTATCAAATCAAATTTCTCCATGCCAAACTAGCTCTTAAGAGGCAGCTTCTCTTGAGGTACAACCAGAAAAGGTGGCTGGTCTTACTGATTCTCCTTATCTCTTCTCTTCTCCCAATTCCACATAGCATCTATGTGCAATTTCTAAACATATGAGACAAGTGTGGTACAACACATAAAATGGGGCATGTGTAGCCCCTTCCAGGAGCTTCTCCAGGGCAGGGATGTATCTTGGTTTCATTGTCACATCCCTGGGACTGACCGACATGGCCCACAGCAAAGGTTCAGTACGTGCTTGGAGAGTTTATGTTCCCAGGAATATACCACTCTAGGTCCGACTTTAATAAGAATAATTGTGAGGAACAAATTCCAGAGTAGATTTATATTGAATACTGACTATCACAAAAAAAAATTCAGATCATTAGCTGTAATCATCCAAGAATAATAAGCCAGATAAATATTATTTCTACATGTTGTACATTTAAGGCCTCTTCCCAGGAGCCGTCTCAATTTTTGGAGAGCACTTGGCTACACCGTAACTCAAAACCTATCTTTACCTCTCAGCAGATACATCTTCTACTAAAAGCAACAGATTCTTGGGCCTTAAAAGAAGAGCTGACGGAGGGCTGAGTACGAAAATAAAAATAAATTAAATGAGATCTAGAAGCAGATGTGGAAAGCACAGGGTTCTCCAAATGCACTTGTTTCCTTTGGATCTGGGGTCTTGCACATGGTTGCACAGAGTAGAGTTCCTGAGGTAACTTCGTGAGGACACGCTCCTCCACCTGAACAAGCCGCTCACATTACAGTTTGTAATATGCGTTTTTGGGTTTCTTTATTTTTTTGGTTGTTAACATCCAGAGATGCCTGCTTTATTTCTTACTAGGTGTGTAATGTAGTTTTTTTCAAACACCTTCTTGATCCAACACTGAGCCTGTGGCTAGACGTCCATCAGTTCCTCTTCTCCAGCACCCTATTAATTCCACATCCCCAACCACCTGCCATGTCCAGCTCTTACACTCCAGGCCGTGAGTTCTCACCCTGATCAGCCAGGGCCAGCTTTAGGGCCCACTGAAACAACACAAAGTAGCCAATCCTGAACCTGCTTACCCCATGGAAGCCACAACAAAGATTCTACCTCCTGAGGACCCCCCGTTGGCCCTGAGTGGCCCTATGTCACATGCTGTATCCTCTCCAAGTAACTGAGTTACAAAGCTGTAACTCTTTCCAGTTTTTCTCGAACTGTCTCTGGCCTTACCATACCTCACCCAAGATAACGTGGTTAAAATGTGGTTGGACAAATAAAGAAGTAATTCAAAGGTTATCCTTGATTGGTCTACTGGCTGCCAACAGCTGATCACAACCTAAAAAAGCCTACATGATAAGTTTTCCAAAGTCAGGAAGGGGTGATTCAACACGGGGGCTAGGAAAAAATGATAGTTTCCTAATATAAAAACACAAAAGTCACACCCCAAGAAATCTGTCATTTACAGCCCTCAGAAGGTACTTTCCTGGCATAGATTTCAGTCAAATGCATCAAAATGTGCTGATGTTTGCAGAGTGCCCTGGTTACCCCGATACTTCTGAGACTTAGCTGAAGTGGGGCAGGCATGCAAAGGCATCTCCATACGTGGAAAGCAGGACACCTTCTCGTAACCTCAGTGAGAGTGAGCACTTGATCATTTTCCAGGTAACACATGGTAAGCCTTCTACGGAGGCTACTGGAAAACCAAACTCTGAAGACAAGGTCCAGGTGATGGCAATGAAAATGTGTAGTCTCCTCACATGTTAGAAAGAGCTGTCTACTGTAAGGGTCTTCCCTTGGTGGCATTTTCTGCACAGCCAGAGAAGCAGCAAGTAGTTGACAGGGCTCTTCCCTGATTGTGCTTAGGCATTCTGATTCTTAAACATTTGGTAACTGCCTTTGGCACCTTTCTAATACTGATCAGAACACTGCAAATTGTTACTTTAGTGATAAGCATTCCCTAAGGTAGCGAGTATTTTTATATAAAAACCATCTTTCATTGTGAGGAAGGACAAGTCACACAATTCACCATTTGGGACCCTGGGAAGCCATTAATCTTACTCTGCCCCCTGCACGAGCATTTCTTCAGTTTCAGGGAAGCTCTTCAACCAGGCTACTATGTGGCTGCTCACTAGAAGGCTTTCTCAGCATGTGGCAAGCACTGGTAACCCTCAGGTCTCTTGCTGCACCCTCTTAGAGTCCAGGAAACCAGACACAGCAGGTCCTTGAATAACACTGTTTCATTCAATGCCATTTTGTTATAACACTCATGAGATGCCATAGGAACCTAACTCTTGTTTCTATCAACTAGCCTATGGGAAAATAGGTCTCATTACATGTCATTTTGCCACTGTTCTAAGAACCTATCAATGATGTTAAGTGAGGACTTACTATACTCACTCTGCCAGCCTCCCTTGCAGCTATGGCAGTCATGTGATCCAGTTCTAATCCATAGAGGTATGCGAGGGACTTCTGACAAGAATTTTACCTTCCTGATAAAAGGGAGCTGACCACAGCTGGCAGAGCCCTCCCTTCTCCCCAGCCTTATAATGTAGATGAATGTAGATGTTTACACTGATGATTACTCTATAAAAATGCACATATACATTACACTCCTATATAAAGGTTGGAAGAATAAAGATAAACACATAGATTATTATAATATTAATTCTATAGAGGTTCATATGTGTGTACTTTTTAATGTGCACACCCACTGAAGAAAACTTCTTTTTGTAAAGTTAAAAGGATGTATACTTCAAACATAACTATATATATACACACACACACACACACACGCGCGCGTATAGACATATATGTGTGTGTATATGAATATATGTGTGTGTAAATATATATGTGTATACATGTACATATACATACACACATATGTATATGTATATATGTGTGTGTACATATACATATACATATGTGTATGTATACATACATATGTATATATGTATATGTATATGTGTGTATGTATGTATATATATGTTTATATGTATATACATATACATATGTATATATACATGCGTACATACATATATGTATATATATACATATGTATACATATATATACATATACGTGTGTGTGTGTGTGTGTGTGTGTATACACACACTCATTTTGGACCCATTGTTCAGAATTAGGCCATTCTAGGTATATTTCCTTCCACATGGTTCAACTTATGAACATCCATAAGTGACCTGAAAAATAAACTAGAGGAAGCTCTCCCACCCTGATTTCTATGCCTTCCCCTACTTGGGATATTAGACCAGAGTAAATGGAATATGAGGATGAGAATCAAGACTTGCTCTGTCTCTTCAGACATAGAAAGACAGCTGCATTTGGAGACATCACAGCAGGACAAAGTGTATGGTTAATTTGTCAACACATACCACAAAAGTTTTCATATAAATGTTTAATTATATTGGGGACAGTATCATAAAATTCACCAAAACAATCTCTCTGCCAACAACTTGTAATGAGGATCTACCACACAACCAGGAAAAGATTAAAGGTCAACTAAAGGAGACAACTCCCCCGCCTCGCAAACACCACGGACTGAAAAACCAGAGGTTGAGAAACTCTTACACGCACATATTTGGCATTTATCAAAATGAATTAAAAAAAAAAACTAACACTGACTTGAAAATACATTCTTTAAAAATTTTTTTTAAGTGAGCCCTAAGTTTCCTCTTTTACTTCTGCCTTTTGTTACAGTGGCTCTCCGGGAACAGGGAAAAGGAAGAAGGTCTCAGAGTTCAATGTGCCAGGTAGCAGCAACACAGAACATAAGGCACCTTCTCAAGTAAAACAAATCAGGAGCCATAGGAGACTGTTCCATTTGGGCTGTCTCATTCAACCAACCATGGACGCTTGACATTAAATCACACGTTTTGTGTGTTTTTCCTTCACCCAAGGGAAAAGAAAAGGAGGGTTTTTTTTTTCTTTATATGAACACAGAACACGATGTGGGGTACAGGCACACAGAACACGTTTTTTTCTTTATACGAACACAGAACACTTTGTGAGGTTACAGGCACACAGTGCAGAAGGGGGGACAAAACTTTCTTCAGCCTTGATGTGCCCCAGTGGCTGGTCATGGCCATGCTTGACCACACATTAGAGAAAGTGACTTTATTAGCCAAACGCTCCATTTCCTTGAGTCTTGAATTTTTCAGTTGCAGAATGGAGATGATATTAAACTATATTAAATTTCTCCTTTTATAGGCTAAAACTGTTGATAGCAGAGGTTTCAGATGGTCCAATCTAACAATTCCTGCTTTGTTATTCGTAGGTCTTTTTCACAGGATCAAATAAAATTAGTTTATATGAAGGTGCATAAAAAACTATATGAGAAGAGCATTAACTTTATGAACTGAAACAGTAATCAGTGCTTTGAACTCCACATGTGCATTGCTTTATAAAAAATGAAATTATAAGGTAGATATCAGAGTCATTTTTTATAATGTAAATTCCTGGATGCACCCCAAACCTACCAAGTCAGAGACAAGAGGACCTGGTGAGGACTATGCACTTCTGACAAGCACTCCCAGTGATAACTCAAGTTGGAGAAAATACTTTTTCCAGGAAATAAATTGGCCTCTTTGGTTTTGAGTGGCTCTCTGCTGAAAGGCAAGATTTACCCAAGTCCACTTAATGTGTCTCCTTACCAAATAAGAGAAATTATAAAGAACCTAGAGCAGAGTACGTTCTTTTTTCTTAATAACCGGAAGAGATTTCATATGAAAATCAGTAAAATTAACTCAGTCACTAATTACTGAAAATTGACAAAACCTGATGAAGGTGTCATCTTTTGCTACAGGGTGGTTTCATCACCTTACTCCTTAATCCAAGTCTTGTAAAAAGCTCTTATTGAAGTTCCTGTAGGGGACCCCAGATCTCCCTTGTAGCAGGGGCTGGCCACTCCACAGCCTGTCATACTTACCCCTCAGGATGTAGTTCTGATAGTTCTGGTCTGCCTCAGCTCCCACCTTGATCAAACAGGTCAGACCTTCAGCCACGACAAATTCATGCACCAAATCCTTGTCATCCTGGTGAGAAAGAGGGGTGGGGGGACAAAGAAAGACTTTAAATACCATCCCAGTCCATCCTCCATCCAGGCTGTGCTGTTAAAACTATGTACAAGCCTTTGAAGCCAGACCGACCCCTAAAGACTGTTCTGCTCTATTCAAATGAAGCATCTTAACTGTTGCCAGAGGAATTTTATAACCAATTTTCACATTGTTGTTTGCCAAAGACCAATTATTGCCTTCTGGGCAATCTAATAAAGATAAAGCAAACGAATCCCCTGTCAGGAAAATTTATAGTGTTCTGTTTTTCATTCTTTAGAAATCACCAGGCTCTGCTTCCCCACAGGTCCCTAGGGACTGGCCACATGAAGCTCACTGGGTTTTAACAGGAAACATTTGATAGCAGCACAAATCATCAAGTGAACGATTCAAAGCCTCTCATGTGTCCCAAAGACAGTCCTTAAGGATGGCGGCTCCCAAAAATCTTACAAATGGTATCAGAAAGTAAGAAAGCTGCCTCTCCACCTCCTGAGTGGGAGGCAGAGAGCAGAACCAGCCAGTTGTGTATCTGGAGCAGCCACACTACCCCTCAGAACTGCCATTTGCGACAACATGGATGGATCTTGAGAACATCATGCAAAGTGAAATAAGTGAGACAAAAAAAGCTGAGAACCATGATTTCACTCATATGTGGGGTATAAAACTGAAAGCAACAAACAAAAACTCATAGACACAGACAACAGTTTAGTGGTTACCAGAGGGAAAAGGGGTGGGGAAGAGGTAGATAAGGGTAAAGGGGGTCAAATACAGGATGATGAAAGGAGATCTGGTTTTGGGTGGTGAACACATGACGTAATATACATATGGCATATTATTGAATTGTACACTTGAAACCTACATAACTTTATTAACCAATGTCATCCCAATAAATTTAATTTTAAAAATTTGATTTAATTTAATTTAAAAAAAGCGACTTTGGTCTGCCTGCAGACCTGATTGCAGAAGGCAGGACACAGAAGAAGCCTCAGGAGTCATCTACTCGGTGGTTCACAAAGAGGTCACCAGACCCACAGGCAGTGAGAGCGTCACCTGTGAACTTACAGGACAGGAAACTACTGCAGGACCAAGTGACCTGTGCTTACCAAGCCATGCAGGTGATTCTGAAGTGCTCAGATGGGTCTCAACCCTGACTCCTTTACTCCAGGATCATCTGGGAGCTTAGAAAGGAATAGGAAGCAGGACTCTCCTTAGATGGGCTTAAACCAGAATTTCTGGGGTGGGAGAGGCCCAGTCTTTGCTATTAAAGCCCAGGAAATCCCTAAAGGCCAACCAGTTCAAGAACCAATGATCCAATCCTACCTTCTCCTTACAGATAAAGACTCAAGAGTGGCAAATCTTTGGCCAAGATCACTTATGTCGGGTCAGCCCTCAAGCCTAGTCATTTTCATGTAGTAGCCACTTCTATGGAGCTCTAGGAGAGGGAGTTTTCCACTACTATTTCAGGAGATTTCCCCAACTGGACAGTGCCTTGCCTAAAATGCAACTAAGATCAAACTGGAACATTCATCCTCGATTATAACGACAGAAAAAAAAACCCTCAGTGATGTAAATAGTAGAAAGCTTAATGGAATAATGAAAGGTTATTCTTATAGGAATGGTCAGCAACCATGGTTTATCTCCAAAAAGAAAAAATAATTTAGACAAACTGGCATAATTCTCTAGTCTCTATGTAAAATCAGCCCCTCATTTAGACTTTATGGCATTTTCCAATTATATGGATGGAGGACTTGAGCTAAATGTGGGCAGGCCAGGCCAAGGCTCCCTTTGAACCAAGAAAGCACTCTCAGTGTTCAGAGGGCGCTCGGGGGAGGCGGGGGCGATGCTTGTGCCCTGAAGGTAATGAGAGACAGCTGTGTTAACTCCGACTTCAAGATAATCATGGCTTTGGAAAGCAAGAGAAAATGGGACAATCTCATGAGTTTTTGGAAAATTACTTTACACTCACATGTATAAAGGAAATAAAAAATAATTCTCTCTCCATCCATATCCTTTTCCACCAGCATATGTGAAAAGTGAACATTTAGATGAGCTCATGTCTAGTCAGAAAGTCTTTCCAAGCATGTAACAAATGTTTATTACTTTAACTAAAACTAGATTCACACATGACTTCATGGTAAAAAAAGTGAGAACAAGCTCTCAAGAAACCACTCAAGCTAATCACTAATATTAATATAGCAGAGTTGACTGTCTGGCAAAGGCACTCGGAAAATGCACTGGACAGAGTAGACAGTGTTTATAAAAATAATTCAGAACTCTAAAATGTACACACACATGTAGATAAGGCACTTAGGAAATAGAAATTTATGAGTAATAAATGTGAAGAGCATCTTCCAAACTAGCAAATTTAAACACATATCCTAAAAGATATAAGCACTAATAAATTATTTTTTAAAACACTGGTTTCTGACTAGAATGATAAGTGATTATCTCCGCATTTCAGAATTTTCTATAATAACCACGTGGTAGTTAACCTGTGATCATTTTTTAATGCCAGTTAGTCAAAGAATATTCAACTCAATTCATATAACCAACGGCTCTAGTATTTATTGTGTGTTTTTTATTTTTTGTTTTTTGTTTTTACTCCCTTACAAGTCTAGTTCCAAAAAGAACCTCCACATGTAGAAAACACAGTTGGTGAAGGAGAGACAGGCTCGTGAGTGAGAAAGGTGATCTAGGGCCTGGACAGATGGCAACCTGTGTAATCCATTCAATTCTCAATATATCCTTGCTCTGTGGTTTACAACTATTTTGTGCCTACGTGGGTGGTCTTCCAAACAGTTTATAAACTTCTGATAGCAAGCAAATCCCAGACATCACATCATTTAATCTATAAGTATTCCAATATGCAGCTCTAAAATAGGAACTCTTTCAAATTATCTACTCATAATTAAAAAATTAATACTTTCTTATGTTATCACATGTCCAGTCAGTAAATTTCTCTTACGTTGTTTTGCACAGTTTGTATTAAGATCCAAATAAGATCCACATGTGGCAATTAGTTGATATAACTTTTAAATGTCTTTTAATTCATCCTTTATTTTTCCTTGAAATGTATGCATTGAAGAAACTTGGTCATTAGAGACAAGGAAGACTGCAGACTGAAGACTGTAGGGTAGCCCACAATCTGGGTTTTGTTGATTACACTCTTGTGGTGTCATTTAACATGTACCTCAGACCTAGATCATTTATAAGCTGGTGACTGCATATAGAGGCATGATCGGATCCAGGATTGATTTTGTTGGCTTGACCACATCGTTGATGATAGCACATGATGGAGCACATTATATCTGGTTGTATCTCATTTCCATCACCTCAGCAGCTCTTGATGCTCAACACCTACATCCATTAATTCAGGGACTGCAAAATCAGGATATTCTAATTCTATCATTCCTTATTACTTATTAGCTGGAATATTTTTATAAACAAAACTTCCCTTCACTACTATTTGTCATCTTAAATTTTATAGGGAAAGGCAAGATAAATAGGAGATTCTAAAACTTTACTCATTTTCAAAATAATGAGCTAGTTCACTAGTATCTTCCCATGGTAATCAATCTACTGGATTTTTTTCTAGTATTAGTATGAACTCCTTAAAGCAAATTTACTTGATGTGTTTCAATTCACTGCAATTATTATCCTTAATGATGTTTATACCATCCCATCTTTAGCAAGCCAGTAAGAGACTCTTCCTGGGTTATTTTGGCAATAATCCTAGAAGTATTTGATAGCTTCCTTGCTATCTATATAAAATGTTCTAAGTTTATTTTACACATTTCCTGCTCCAAATTTAGAATCAGCTATTCCAAATAGCTCTGGTTCCTTTCAGTATTTTAAGACCACAAACCTGTTGCTAGTGGTGTTTTTTGCTAGTGGGTTGATCATTGCTTCTAGTCCTTTTCTATAAACAGAGCTAAAACTATGCCCGTTTGCTTGTTACAATAATGTATACTATGGGTTCTATCTGATTTTTCCAATTCAGCAAAACAGAGTTTTTATCGTCATCTACCTTTCTACCTTCTATCTCCAATAGACCAAGAATCCTATTCCCTAAGAACACTAAGAATGACAAGACTGTGACATCACACACACACACACACACACACACACACACACACACACCAGTCTCAGAATAGCAACACCAATACTACCACCACCAATGTGATTATTGTAAACAGTTCATTTTGTGTATATGTGTGGTTCTTTCTGTTCTTAGGGTATATCTTATTCAAGATGCACAAATTACAGTGTTTTAAAGTCACTTAGAATAGCTCTTCTCTGTGTGGTTCTGCCACCAACTGGATACTCAACAAGGCAAACACAGATTTTGAGGGAAGTCAAAGCTGAACAATGGAAAGAGCAGGGGGACAGAGAGACTAAATGAGTTAGGGTGAGGAGAGTCATGAACATGGCCCTCTGGTGGTGCTGTATCAGTCCAGCCCCACTGCAGTCAGGGATCTGAGTTCCAAAGGAGGATATAATGGAGGGTGAAGAAGTTTTTCTTTGCTCAGCTAAGGAATAAGGAGACGCAGATGGATACATGGGAAGTGGAACTTTAGGACAAGTAATTAGTCAGTGAAGCATTTACTAAATTAGAGACAAGAAAGACTGAAGACAGACATTTGGTTTACCCAGTCCATTTGTCCATCGCTTAAGTGGCACCAGACGCTGTGCAAGATCCAAGGACCCAACAATGGAAACCAGGAAGCTCCCAGATAACCGGACTCAGAGAAGTACCCTGAAGTATCTTAAGTTCTACACTAGACATAAGCACAGAGGACATCAGAAGTACTTTGAGGGACCATGACTATGGTGAGGGGTCATTTACAGGAGAAGATACCAGGAGGGAAAATGAGAGACACAGAGAGTGGATGGGGGGCGGGAGGGGGGGGGGCGGACGCAATGCATTCTGGGATAAAAGCAATAGGTCCAGGGGCAAAGATGCAGAATAAAGAGAGCGCAGCTTACCCAAATGCAATCACGGGTGGAACTCAAGATGCAGCCAAGAGGTATGCGCGGAAGACAGATCCAGAGGGCCTTAATGTTATACCGAGAAATCCATGTGTAATCCAGAAGGTGATATGGAACCAGCAAGAGAATGACTTCCTCAAACCCCTCTTGTGGGAAGCTGAAGAATGGACTGAGTTGGGGAGGACTAAAAGCAGCAGTGCCCATGGACAGCTGTTGCAATTTCTCCAGAAGAAATGGCCTGAACCAAGGCAAACCCCAAATCCCTAGGCATTTCTGAAATATGCACCCTAAAGGCAAAGACATGACAAATTTACACCTGTAGCTGTCGGAAGAAGAGAAAAAAGGACTCATCTCCAGAAATGTTGACAGTGTTGTGAGAAAAATATGAAGGCATGATTGAACAAGTTTAAGGAAGAATGGAAGGACAACATGCAGATGGGAGGGACTGTTGGCCTGTCTTTTTGCCTGCTCCCTCTCAGACAGGAAGATACCCATGAAGGAGACTGCCACTCTGGCTAGAACTATTCCTGACAAAGATAATTTAAGGATGTATACAGGATGGGAACTGAAAAGAATTGGAATATGCCCTAGAGTCCAAAACTATAATGGAAAGAATGATGAACCTACACAGACACAGGCTCAACACAAATGTCACCTTCTCTATGTAGCCATCTCCTGATCCTGCCCAGGCACAGCAGCCTCGTCCTCCTCCTCTGGCTTTGTCCCTCTCCTCTGCAGTCTCACACGAGTGATAGTCTTGGAGCCCATAAGCATACCTGTCCTAGCCCTCTTCACTAAGCTCATGACTTTCTCAAGGCAGAGACAGAGGGAAGGCTTAGGAGAGAAGGATGAGATGAAACCAGAGAGACACCTGCACATGGGCACAAGGAGACATGTCCACAGCAGCATGGATTATAACAGCAAAACACTGGAAATAAACCAAACTGCCAATAGAAAAATGAACAAAGCAACTTGGGCTTCATTCATACAATGGGATATTTACTTAGAGCTATGCCAGTCATGCCTACATCTATCCTGCTCTCAGTAAATAAGCTGAAGTATGATAC
>NW_011888784.1:13998667-14008604 GCF_000151845.1 Pteropus vampyrus
GACACAGGCTCAACACAAATGTCACCTTCTCTATGTAGCCATCTCCTGATCCTGCCCAGGCACAGCAGCCTCGTCCTCCTCCTCTGGCTTTGTCCCTCTCCTCTGCAGTCTCACACGAGTGATAGTCTTGGAGCCCATAAGCATACCTGTCCTAGCCCTCTTCACTAAGCTCATGACTTTCTCAAGGCAGAGACAGAGGGAAGGCTTAGGAGAGAAGGATGAGATGAAACCAGAGAGACACCTGCACATGGGCACAAGGAGACATGTCCACAGCAGCATGGATTATAACAGCAAAACACTGGAAATAAACCAAACTGCCAATAGAAAAATGAACAAAGCAACTTGGGCTTCATTCATACAATGGGATATTTACTTAGAGCTATGCCAGTCATGCCTACATCTATCCTGCTCTCAGTAAATAAGCTGAAGTATGATACCTGCAACATGATAACATACATATAAAGTTAATACAAAAGAGTCTAACATGTTGCTGGTGAATATTCAACATCAGTAAGGAAACACACATGGTCATGACAAACATCAAAGTCAACAATCAGCAGCAAGGGAATCTGGCCGTGGGGTGGGGAGAAGGTGGTTGGTACTGGGGAGCAGAACACAAGACTCCAATTAACCTGCAGCAGGTTTTTCTTTTTTAAAATCTGAAGTAAATATTATGATTTGATAAAGTTGCCTTTACTTATTATGTCTGAAATATTTGATATGGTAAAAATATTCTCAACTGATATTTTGACTTAATTTACATTGTAATCTAAAGAGATCTTTCTGTAATCAATAAAAGGTATGGATTTGCCTATATCTCGTTCTGCAAGCTATGCAAATACAGAACCTAAGAGCAGTTTTTTCTTTCTTTTTTTTTTTTTACCTGAAATATCTGCTTCAGAGAGAAAAGGGCCCTTCTTAAATCTCGCCCACTGGAGTTGTACAGTTTTTCTGAAATAAAGAAACAATATATAAAATTAATGAAATTGACTCAAGGAATAGTAAAAACACAGAGAGGATATGAACAATTACAGAATTGCCACTGGAAAGGTGAGTAAACAGAATCCATTTCATTTAGCATACAGACTTTACCTCCAACAGTGCAACAAACAGCCTGGTCTGTTACAGGTGGCACGAAAGTGTGGAGGTATGAGTTGTAGAGAATGACGTCCAGATTTGCACCCTCAGTCCCCAACCTCCCTCTCTCCAGATCTCTATTTCCAGCTACGTATATACTATTACACTCGATGGTGTACAATATCCAGATAACTGAACCTGGCAAAACAGAATTCATCCTTCCACCTCCCTCCTTCCTTGCCTCACGGCCCCTGCACCACCATGCTTTCTGCAGCTGGGCTCAGAAAGCTTTGCAGTGCCTCCTTTTTTCTGGGGTCTGATGGTCATCTCATGAGACCCAAGGGCAGCATGGTGGCTCTAAGGACTGACTGGTTCCCTCTATGACGGCCCTCTAGACAGGAACCCAGCCTCAGCTCTGCCTGCACCTGAGCTCTCACTCATGTTCAAGGATGGGTCCTGGCTCCGAGCAGGGAAGCTGAAGGAGTCCTGTCTTGATAGTCTCTGACTGCACCACTCTCGCCAGCTTCTACAGTCCTATGGTGGACTCCATGGCGGCCAAACACTAAGGAGGCTTTGGGGTCAGACACCATCCTCCAGACCCCAACCCCACAGAACTCTGCCTCTGCGATTACCAGCTGTGCGTTAAGTGTTTGGTTCATGTTTTCAGGGTGTATCTTTTTCAATCCTTTTATATTTAACCTACCTATGTAGAGTTTCTCATTGATATGGTTGCAGCTTGTTTTTCTCCAACCTGAAAATCTCTGTCTTTTAAGTGGTCTGGACTTTTAAACAAATCTGGACTGTGTTTTTAACCTCTAGGATACCACAAATGACTCCTATGTAGCACTAGAACAGAAGACCCTCGGGGACCCTTTGATGAGAAATACCCTTGTACAAATGCCAACGATATCTTTGAGTGGTGCCAAAAAACTCTCCTCTTCCTTTTTCGCCATGTATTTTAATTAAACTACAATTTCTATCCAAGGAGTAGGTACTTTGCATTCCAACTGCCTTTAATTTTTAAAAAATATTTATCATTATTGATTTTATTTAAATAATTGTCTCTTCCAAACAAAGCTGAATAAAAAAAAATAGTATGGTTCCCAAATAATTATTTCTTTTCTATGAGAAAATTATCACTACAGACACAAAAACATTCACAAATTGTAATGTAGTTTTTTTTTTAAATATTAAAGCTCAAAAGATCAGCTAACCTATATAAGAATATTATGTATTTCTACTGAAATGTCCTTTAAAACACTCTGCTTTTCAATTCCATAAACCATAAAGCCCTAGGTGAGGTCTAGATCGAAATTCTTCCATCTGGCATCTGTTAAGTTGTAGGGTCTTTTTTTGTTTAATTTGTTTGTTTGTTTTATCTTTCATTAAAGTGACAGGAAATGAAGTTTCATTTTTACGGGCAAAGAAATCCTCTCCCAAAGTACTGCAAACCTTCCCTTTTTCTATGCAATCAAAATTTTTAACAAATGTCATAAGTTGATCTCTAGATCATATGAGAACAATACTGGAGTCATCGCCATTGTGGTTGAAATTTAAATGACAAAATATTAATTCAAAGAGATATTACTCTAGAGTACTGATTTTTGAAAAAAATAATTGATATTATCTCTCTACAATGAACCAATATCGTGATGTAAAATGAAATAACAGTGCTTAATTAAAACTCAAAATTGCCATCAACTTTAAAAAGATAGTGGTACCAAAAAGCCTCTATCTCCTACCTGACTTGTTCTGTCAATTCTTATTTTTATTTTTTCTTAAATTATAGTTGACGTACAATATTGTATTCATTTCAAGTGTACAACAGTGATCAGACATTTACATACCATACAAAGTGACCACCACGGTAAGTCTAATAACCATCTGTCTCTGTATATAGTTATTACGATTATTAAATATATTCTCTACTCTATATACTACATCCCCATGACTAATTTTATAACTGACAATTTGTACTTCTTAATCCCCTTCACCTTTTTCCCCTACCTTTACTTCCTCCCATTTGACAATTATCAGTTTGTTCTCTGTATCTATGAGTTTGTTTCTGTTTTGTTTGTTCATTTGTTTCATTTCTTAGATTCCACATATAAGTGAAATATATAGATTTGTCTTTCTCTATCTGACTTACTTCATTATATCCTCTAGGTTCATCTATGTTTGCCACCAGTGGCAAGATTTCATTCTTTCTTATGGCTGAGTAATATTCTATATATTCTTTATCCATTCATCCATTAACAGGCATCTAGGTTGCTTCCACATCTTAACTATTGTAAATAATGCTGCAATGAACATAGGAATGCTTATATCTTTTCAAATTCGTGTTTTCATTTTCTTCAGATAAATACCCAAAAATAGGATTGCTGGGTTATAAGGTAATTCTGTTTTTTATTTATCGAGGAATCTACATGTTGTTTCTCATAGTAGATGCACCAGTTTGTAATCCAGCCAACAGTGCCCGAGGGTTCCCTTCACTCCACATCCAAGCCAACACTCATTGTTTGTTGATTTATTGATGATGGCCAGTCTGTCAGGTATGAGGTAACAACTCATTTTTGTTTTAACTTGCATTTCCCTGATGATAACTGATGTTGAGCATCTTTTCATGTGTCTGTTTGCCATCTATATTAGGAAGAATTAGAGACGATGGATGTTTGTAAATGGCATATAATTTGTCATTTTATGAGAGGCACAATTCCTCCTCGTAGAAGAGGAGCCAGCAGATGTTTCACCACGTCAGATATTACACCAAAACCAAAGACTGCTGCTAGCCCTTTGATGTGGCTCAAGAGTGGCCCACACAGGCCAAAGGAGAAGCATTCCTTCCCATTGCCCAGGTCCTGGCTTCTTTGCTGCTGGGCTAGCCACGCCATGGGTGGCATGGTCTGTAGCTTTAACTGCTGGGGGAAACTCTGAGTTGAGGAATTTAGTATTCCATTTGTGTCACATCCAGGTCTCCCCACACAGAAAGTCAGACTCACCGTGGATGTGTAGGCCTCTCCTTCAGTTTAGACTAGAGTGTAAAGGACATGGAACAGAGCATGGTCTGTTAGCTTCCCAAAGGTATGCTCGATGTCACTCATGGATGTATTTGCTATTGAACATCAATCACTCCTTCTTTAGAAGTAGCCTGTCTATGCAGAATTCAGCTGTGATTCTCAGTCCTGGGTTATATGGTAAATGCAAGGCTTCCTTGATGCAGGATGACTGATTATCTTGGTGCTTCCTTGTCCTACCATCAGTATCTGCAGAGTCTGTGTTCTCATGTGTCCTCACCACCCTCCCCCGGGTCTTATCTGCATGTCTGTGGGCCTGTGTGTGCAGGTGGGGGTGCACATTTGGCTTCAGCCTGTGGATAGTGTAGGAGAGCTTGGAGATCCTCTGACCCTCCACCTACCTCCGATATGCTATGTAGACAGTGCTAATGATTCCCACATGCCAAGGGAGGGGATTCCATGTGTGCATACTGCCTGAAAATCAGGCAATGCAAAAGAAAGAAGACCCCAAATGCAGAGCAGGGGGAGGGGCCTGAAGCCCACCCTATGCCAGCAAGAGAGGAGCTCCAGAGACTTCACTTACATGTAAACATCACTCTTCTCCCAGGAGCTCAGAAGTTCTCCTTTCTTTCCTTTGTCTACTTTTTATGAACACGCGCCAATGAGGGTGGTGTAGCCCCATCCAGGGAACAGTGCAGGGAGAAAACGGTTCCTGCCACCCCAGACTCAGTTTGAGAGTGCTAAGTCAGAACATCAGGGGAAAGGGTGCCTGAGTGACCCAATAAAACTCAAAGTGAAATCCTCATGTGTAAAATGTAGGGCTAGAATCAGACTGGAGTCCCAAAAGTTTGCCATTCTCCTGAAGCTTTGAGTCTGCCACATGGGAGATATGCAAAGAAGGCCCCACTGTCACCAGCACAGCCTCTGAGGGGCGGCCAGTAACTCGGGCTGCGGAGGATCCATGGAAGATGCAGTGTCGGTTCCAGCAGCTGGGGAGAAGTTGGGGGGTGGGGGGTGGATTATATATCCAGCCCAGCCTGTGCTTGGTGAATAAAGGAATGTGTGTGTTTATTCTCCCAGCCTTTTTCAAGCTGAATCTACCCAGAGTGCAATCATTTCTGTGGTGTTAGCCTTTGAGTAAAGGGCAATTAAGAGTCTACATTTGGTGGGGAAAGAGGTGTAATCAAAACATCATCTGTTAAAGTCTTCATAACTGCCCTCTCATATTTTCTCTCTCCATGGTTCTTGCCTTTTAAAATGAAACATGTTCCTTTAAGAGATGCAATTAATATATTATACTTTAAACTAGCTTATAATAACAAGGAGTAGAGGGCAAATTAGTTAAAGGCCATTGGGAACCATTCCTGCTTTGTGGTTAGAAAGGAAACCTGCGTGGTCCACAAATATCAGTGCTGAAAAGCACAGCCAAAGAGGTCCTGTGCCTCCTGCTCAGCCAAAAGCACTATGAAGAAAACATCGATATGGGGGAGAAAGAAAGACCAGAACATTAGAAGGAACCAGTGACAAAATCAGAACCAATTTCATCAGCGAAAGAATGTGGAAGGGAGGAACCAAAGGCATCTGTGACTGGGTCCAGGGAAGCGGGAGAGTGAAAGATGCAGCTAGACTATCACACTTTCGGGCCCGCAAAATCCCTGACTTTAAGACTAACCATTACAGCACAGCCTTCTCTCACCAAGTGTCAAACACATTAACCAGGAGAAATTTGGACCAAGACCTCAGACTCCCTCCTCTGCCCGGAGAGACAATAACTTTCCTTTTACCCTCGGGCTGCTACAAAAGACATCGCACTGAGGAAGGAAATTTATTCCCAGGCAAAATGCCCATGCCCACATTTAAAAATCTGTTTTTCCCAGCTACAGAGAACACAACCATCATGATTTTTCAGGTGCAGCCATGAGATATGAATTCCTCCTTTGCCAGGATTTACCTGCATGACATGTGCTCTTCAGACTCACCAGCAAGGGAAAGTTGGTAAAGTGTAGCCCTGGAGAATGTGACAAAAGACAGCCTGCAGAAAATTGGTGGCCAACCTTGAGTTATGCTCTTTTCCCTGCCAGGAAGCCAACAGTCCAAGTTATTGTCAGCATTAAGTCAAAAGAATTCCACTCTGGAAATTCTTCCCATGAATTCAAATGTGCCACATGAAACACCGGTGACTGGGAAGCATAACCCATTTCAATCTGCAACTGTTGCTTCAATATTACATATTGATACTTTAAAGAAAAAAAAATGTGGCACAGTAGAAATTTCATTTTTTAAGTGAAAAAACTGCTTAGTCAAATTTTGGAAATCATTTTTCTCCAGTGATTTTTAAGCTGTTTAGAGCCACAGATTCATTTGAAAGTCAAAAAAAAAAAAGCCATAAAAAAAAAAAAGTTCAGGCACACAAAATGTTAACACAATTTCAGAGGGTATGAGTACCTGGAAACTTCCTCTGGGCCTTCAGGAGATTCTCTGGACATGAGCCAAGAATCCTCGATCTAATCCAACATCTTCATTTTAAAGGTGAAGAAACCAAGGCCAGAGAAGTGACATAGTTTCTGACCCCAGCGCTGGGATGAGAGGCTCTCAGAAAATGGAACGGGCCATATGTTCAGATGTACAGTAAAAATAAACAACTGAACCATTGAAACTCACTCACATCTTAACCATGACACTGATGTCACCATGTAAATTCAGAGATAAAACATCACACATACAAAAGCAAGGGCTTTTGTACTGGAGACTGGCTGGGAGAAGCGCCCGTGGTGATGACGGTGAGTAGGGATACATGAAGATATCCTCGCTCCCCCAGTTAGCCAATTAGCCAAGAGGCGGCCCATTCAACCTGAGGATGAAGAGGCTAAATGTAAATGATGACAAGGTTGGGAGACCTGATGAGATAGACTCCTTAAGAAGACCTTATTTACACCCAAATTTCCTTGGCGTACCATCACACTTTAAATATTTATTTGTAACATAATCCTTATAATATTCCTTTGTTAATTACCTACCAAGCAGCTTTATGCTGAGCATTAGGGTTATAAAGGCAAATGAAGACCGTCTCAGCCATCAGAGGAGTTGATGGCCTCGTAGGGGAGACAGACATGTCCCCAAATAATGCCAATGTCATGTGAGAAGGTAATAGCAACACTATGGGGCCACGGAAAAAGGAGTGGAAAAACCTGTGAACCTGGGCCTGAGATTGAAGATTCAGATGAGGTGACACTGAACAGACTTCAAAGACTAGGCAAAAATTAACCACAGTGAGAAGTGCTGTATGGAAGGGGATGCTGAGGAAGAGAAAAGAGCAAGTGCACAGCCTTTCCGAAAAGTGGCATTTTCAGAAAGGACAACCACTTCAGCATGGCCAGTGTGTCAGCAGGCTGTGGCGGTGACAACGTCAGGCTGAGGACACAGCTCATGCTGCTGTGCCACAGGCCATGAGTGACAGAGGGCTCTGAGGGGTTTTAAGCAGGGATTTAACGAGACAGGGTTTATCAAGTTCACTACTGGCATGGCCAGCCAGGGCAGGTGAATTGGAGGGAGAGTGGGTAGGGGCAGGAAACCAGTTAGGAGGGCTTTAGAATCATCTGGGCAAAGGGTGATAGTTCAAAGTGAAAATCGAACTGTGGGTGTGACGAGGAGGGGTTGATCTGAGAGAGATTTAGGAATGGAGCTAAAAGTGGGAAAAGGGGGAGTGAAGGGCTCCCAGAGTTCTAGCTTGGCCAACTGGTCTTGTGGGGAGGCCACTCCCTGAGAGATGGGACGCTGGGGGACATGGACAATCACTGCCAGAAAGCAGCACCTCTGCCCTGAAATGGACCCCCTGAGAGAGTAGTCCCAATTACTATGTACAGATGTGAAAGTTGGACGGTGAAGAAAGCTTATAGGAAAAAAATGATTCATTTTAAATATGGTGCTGGAAGAGAGCTCTACAGACACCCTGGACATCAGACGGACGAACACGTGAGTCCTAGGGCAAATTAAGCCTGAAACATTGCTGGAGGCAAAAATGACAAAACAGAAGCTGGCCTACTTCAGGCACATCATGAGAAGGCAGGGTTCTTTGGAAAAGACAATAATGATGGGAAAAATAGAAGGCAGCAGAAAAAGGGGAAGATCAAATTTAAGATGGATCGACTCCATAAAAGAAACCATAGGCATGAGTCTACTGGAGCTGAGCAAGGCTGCTGAGGGTGGGATATCGCTCATTCATTGGGTCGCCAGGAGTCAGAGCCAACTCAATGACACGTACCCACAAGAGAGCTAAATACCATCCTTGAGTCTCGGGAGTCAAAAGAAACCTCATGCTCCAGCCTTCATGCTCTGGCCTGGAACAGGGTCTCCTGCTTCTTCCACTTCCCCCGTCCCTGGGTCCTGGGTCAGCTTCTCCTGGAGAAGCCCTCCACAGCCTCCCAAGCTCCTTTCTGTGACGTTCTAGTGTTCACCTGTGTTGGAATACTTGTCACATGGGGCTGAAATTAGTTATAATAATAATGTTCTCTAGTGTTTTAGTTGTCTATTTATTCACCCTATGAATCAGCAATTGTCCACTTTTCACGCAGTGTTTCTTTAAATATTCCCAATATATAATGATTCTTTTGCAATTCTACCCCGTGACTAGGGATCAGTGAATAAATCACCTCTATAACCTCAGTACCTAATATCTCAATAAATGACTGACTGATTGACCAAGGTGAGTATGAGGCCTGGAAACAGAACCTAGGAGGATCGCATATCATCCAGATTCTTAACGCCTCCAACATCTGGCCCAGTCACAGCTTTACAGGTTAGCCAAACGTAAGAACATTCTAGAGTCTTGACTTCTGTGAATGAGCCCAGCCCCTAAAGTTACAGTCCCACTCTGCCATGTCCCTTTGGCTACACTGCTACACAAAGAAGAAATGAAAACCACATTTGCACTCATAACTGCCAACAGCTGGAACCAACCAAGACAGCCTTCAATCAGTGAATGGGTTAACAAAATGCAGTACATTAGACAATGGAATATTACTCAGAAATAAAAAGAAATGAGCTATCAAGTCCCAAAAAGATATGGAGAAAACTTAAATGCTTATTACTAAGTGAAAGAAGCCAATCTGAAAAGGCTACATTCTGTAGGATTCCAACTACACGGCATTCTGGAAAAGGTAAAACCATGGAGACAGTAAAAGGATCAGTGTTTTGCAGGAGCTCAGAGAGAGAGAAGTATGGGAGCATAGGGGATTTTTAGCACAGTGGGATGTTTAGGGCAGGGAAACTACTGTATGTGATACTATCGTGGTAGATACATGTGATCATATATTTGTCCAAACCCACAGAATGTACAACACAAAGAATTAACCCCAAAGTAAACTACAGACTTTAGTTAATAATGATGTATCAACTCGTAATACATTAATAATGATGTATTATATTGACTCATCAATTGTAATAGTGTTACAAAGGAATTGTAACCAGGGAAATTGGGAGAGGTTAGAGGGGTACATGGGAACTCTATACTTTTTGTTCAACTTTTTTCTGAAAAATTAAAACTGCTCCATTCCCTTCCCCCTCCCCCCGCCCCACACACACACAAAAATTCTTTTTAAAAAACTTATCTCCAACGACGAGACCACAGGAAGTGAGAGGCCATGAGCCTGGAGTTGTGAAAGGCACTACTCTCTCTACAGTCCCTCTGCACCTGTGGGGTCGCAGGCCTGAGACCTGGCACATTCTGCCACAAAGCATTACTTTCCTTGTGTACTTCTGTGATCTCCCACAGCAGAGCCAACTCTCATCCATGACATTTCACTCCAGCCCCTGGCGGCATCTTGCATGGGTTCAGTGTCTGGTATACC
>NW_011888784.1:14008654-14021566 GCF_000151845.1 Pteropus vampyrus
TGACTAGGGATCAGTGAATAAATCACCTCTATAACCTCAGTACCTAATATCTCAATAAATGACTGACTGATTGACCAAGGTGAGTATGAGGCCTGGAAACAGAACCTAGGAGGATCGCATATCATCCAGATTCTTAACGCCTCCAACATCTGGCCCAGTCACAGCTTTACAGGTTAGCCAAACGTAAGAACATTCTAGAGTCTTGACTTCTGTGAATGAGCCCAGCCCCTAAAGTTACAGTCCCACTCTGCCATGTCCCTTTGGCTACACTGCTACACAAAGAAGAAATGAAAACCACATTTGCACTCATAACTGCCAACAGCTGGAACCAACCAAGACAGCCTTCAATCAGTGAATGGGTTAACAAAATGCAATACATTAGACAATGGAATATTACTCAGAAATAAAAAGAAATGAGCTATCAAGTCCCAAAAAGATATGGAGAAAACTTAAATGCTTATTACTAAGTGAAAGAAGCCAATCTGAAAAGGCTACATTCTGTAGGATTCCAACTACACGGCATTCTGGAAAAGGTAAAACCATGGAGACAGTAAAAGGATCAGTGTTTTGCAGGAGCTCAGAGAGAGAGAAGTATGGGAGCATAGGGGATTTTTAGCACAGTGGGATGTTTAGGGCAGGGAAACTACTGTATGTGATACTATCGTGGTAGATACATGTGATCATATATTTGTCCAAACCCACAGAATGTACAACACAAAGAATTAACCCCAAAGTAAACTACAGACTTTAGTTAATAATGATGTATCAACTCGTAATACATTAATAATGATGTATTATATTGACTCATCAATTGTAATAGTGTTACAAAGGAATTGTAACCAGGGAAATTGGGAGAGGTTAGAGGGGTACATGGGAACTCTATACTTTTTGTTCAATTTTTTTCTGAAAAATTAAAACTGCTCCATTCCCTTCCCCCTCCTCCCCCCCACACACAAAAATTCTTTTTAAAAAACTTATCTCCAACGACGAGACCACAGGAAGTGAGAGGCCATGAGCCTGGAGTTGTGAAAGGCACTGCTCTCTCTACAGTCCCTCTGCACCTGTGGGGTCGCAGGCCTGAGACCTGGCACATTCTGCCACAAAGCATTACTTTCCTTGTGTACTTCTGTGATCTCCCACAGCAGAGCCAACTCTCATCCATGACATTTCACTCCAGCCCCTGGCGGCATCTTGCATGGGTTCAGTGTCTGGTATACCGGGCTGACGGACAAAAGAATATGTTCTACTGCCTAAGGATAGGAATTTGTTGACCTAGGATCCCCAAAAGAGGGTCCATGGATGAGTTTCAGGTGTGTCTGCGCATGTTTATAGCACAGGTTTGTAACCTTCTCTGACTTCCAAAAGGCAAAGAACGTTTAGAACCCTGACATTCTAGGATGCTTCTTTGTAGCCCTCAGCAGGCAGTTCTGGCTTATTGTGTTCCAAGGGCCATGCCAGGCAGGAAATAAAAAAGAAAACAAGGCATGGCCTGGTTTCATGACACTCACAGTGGGTGGAGCAAATGACTTGTCAGCAGAGGACAGGGGGTACTGAGTCACTGCTCTAGGGAGGTGCCAAGCCGTAAGAGGCCCCCCTTAAAGTGGCAAACAGCTTCCAAGGCGCTGTCCACCAAAAGGCTGCACCAGACTTGAAATTATAGGATTATGTGTGTGGCTGCTTGTCTGTCTTCACGATCTTGCTGAGTCCCACCCAGTTCCATAAGCGTCCCTGTCTTGTAACCATGGGAAACACTCGGCCACCCTCCTCATCTTCACTGAGGAAGGCATCCCAGGCAGAGCCAGTACCTCTGGGTTTGAATTCATTCATAGAAAAATCTTTTTCCCTCTGAATTTGAGGGAGCTGGTTAGCGTTGGGCCCCCAGCAAAGTGCACTTCCATCTGCTCCCATCTTTGCTTTAACAGTGTTCCTCCTCTCAGAGGCAAAAAGGTTGGGAGGCTGGGGTCAGCTAGTGCAGGCCCCTTATGGATTAGAATTCTGTTTAAAACACATCTTCTTTTTTCCCCCCCAGAGCAAAGAATGGTAGAGAAGGGTCCTCAGAGACCATCCAGTCCTACTGCCTCCGTCTGAGGAAAAGCTGAACCACTTGCCTCATCCACAGAAGCCCTGCACCTGTGCTGAAAGGGGTCAGCACTTTAACACTGCCCTTCTAAAAAGCCTTGACCCAGCGGGAAGCAGATCATTAGCATCTGAAAAGAAGCAAAACACCCTTATACCACCAGTAGTGGACAAACAGGTGTGGGGACCTTTTACTTCAGATGAATTTCACTTCATGACTAGCTTCTCTCTCCCTCCCTCCCTCTCTCCCTTCACCCCCCAGTGTCTCTCTCTGTCCCTCCCTCCCCACCCGATGTGTTTCTCTCTCTCCCTCCCTCCCTCCCTCTCTCTCTCTCTCCTGCAAATGCCTTGACAGCTTGCCCTCCTGCCTTCTCTCTCTCCTCTTTCTACATTTCCTTTTTCCTTTGTTCTCTTCTCCCCTAGTCAGGAATCTGGAGAACCTCAAAATATTTACTTTATTTATGGGCTTTTATAATTCCTTTTCGTTATTTGAGAATTAAGCTGAAACATTTAAATGTATGGTTTTTTTTTTTTTTTTTTCAAAATTACATATATTTCTCTCTCCGGTCCTCTAAACAACAACAAAGAAACCGCACGGCCCAGTTTTCTTGAGTGTAGGGTGTTTTCCCCCTGAGGTAGCCACAGAACAATGGCGGCCACCCTTCTCACCCCTACAGGGAAGAGAGGTTTTCTGAACAAACTAGCTAATTCGCTGTTTTCTTGATGCTTCTAGAAGCATCCAGAGTCCCTGGGGGTGTCCACAGGAGACCATCCCTCTCAGTGAAGTGGGAGACACAACTCTGCATTACGTCCTGGGGAGAAAATTTAGGAGAAGACAACCATCCCAGCACTAGAGCACCAAACCACATGCCTATCCCACCAGCCCCCAGAGACACACATTGAGACTACTCAACCCTCTTACCCAGGTACCGACTGTAGCCACGACTGGCCTACTCTTGACCTCAGCAAAGCACCCCACTCTCTCCGGCCTCAGCGCCCAGAACTGACTGCCCCCGGCCCCTACCCTCCTCCCCTGCCCACCGTTAGGGCCACTGTGTCCAATTCGCCTGACTTCTCCCGCACTCCCAGCTGGCAAGGTCCTCACCCTGCATGGCCTTGGTTTGCACTTGGCCTTCTACGTCAACCCCCATAGCCTTAGACAATACCACCATCCAGACACCTAAACTGATGTTTGTATTTCAGAATAGATTCCTCTCTGTGCCTCAGTTTTCTGATCAGTAAAACAGGAGTAAAAACACACATTGCAACATTCTTAAGCGATATGATGATGAACACAATAATGTTGGCAAAGTACCTGGTACATTTTAGGCTCAATGAAGACTTTTTTTCTTGTTTCTCCAACCCCAGAGGCTTCAATGACACTTTTAAAAAATAGGCAAGATCCTCTGCATAGTGGTTAGTCAGGCCTTTCATGGGCGCTGCACTCTGGGCTGGCAAAGCACCTCCTGCCATCTGTCAGGTCCTTCTAACTGTACTGAGAAGGTCACCTGAGCTCAGATAGCCCTGGCTGGGCCCTGGGGGTGCCTGCCTCTCCAACGCATGATCACTCCCCCAAAGAGACAGTCTCTTCCTTCTTAAGGTCAATGGCTCTTGACAGGGAAAATGTTCACCATCCCAGCCCTAAACACTTTGAAAAAAAGAAATGGCTGTCTAATCCTTGGAGAGAAGATAAGGATCATTAGCTGGGGTCAAAAGGGAGCAATCTGGCATCAATCATGTCACCGAGCAGAGATGGCAAAACTCAGTGGTTCACCTGACCCACCCCATGGGGCCAGGCTCTTCTGTTAAGTATTCTTCAAGATGGAAACAGCCATTTATCTACGGTGAGTAGCTCCTAACACAAACAAAACTGCACCAGAGAAAAGGCTTTTTTAAACAATTCTTTCGATTAGAGTTTATTCACCAACCAGGGGGCAGGGGAGACCACAGTAAAAGAATATAGCATTGCATTTTTACAATTGAGTGCAGCAAACGTTAAATATTGGTTTTGTCTGGTAACAAATTCACGTCTAAACCGAAGGTTTCCACACAGCAGAGGCCAAGCTTCATCCCAATCCTCTCTGACCTCCTGACACTTTCCCTCTGAGTTGATTTCCAGGCTGTGCCAAGGCCCTGCGCCAAGGAGGGCTGGGCCGAGGGTGACATGCAACTGCAACAAGTCGTCACAGTGAAAACACAAAGTGACCCAAGCATAACTGCTTATCCCCTCTGTGCTAACAGGTAGGTGAATCCAACATAATGGAGAACATAATCGGGAAACAATGTGGATGCGGCTTCCAATTTCTGGCAGACTTCCATTACAGAGTAGAGGACCAGAAAACCCAGGGTTAGAAGCCTCGGTGACATCAGTACAGTAGTTCCCCACCCCCTTATCTACAGGGATATGTTCCAAGACCCCCAATGAATGCCTGAAACCAGACAACCAAACCCTATATATACTATATTTTTTCTGTACACACATGCACTTTATGGCTTCTCTTGGCATATCTGATTTACCAGCATCACTACTCTCATACTTTAGGCTCATTACTAAGTAAAATAAGGGTTACTTAAACAGAAATACTGAGATACCTGGAGAATCAATCTGATAACGAAGACAGCTAAGTGACTAATGGAGGGTAGTGTTTACAGCAGGAAGATACTGGACAAAGGAACAATCCATGTCCTAGGCAGGAAGGAGCCGAATGGCACAAGGAAGATTTCATCACACTACTCAGAGCAGTGCACGATTTAAAACTTATGCATTGTTTATTTATGAAATTTCACATTTAATATTTCGGACCATAATTGACCACAGGTAACAAACTACGGAAAGCAAAACCACGGATAAAGGAGGCCACTACTGTCTTCCTGAACCTAATATTTTATCAGTATTTCCTAATATAATCAGCGATTGCCTAGCTGTAACTTTTCCCACAGAATAATAGAGCTACAGAGTGACATATAGAGAAGGGGGGCTTGAGTCACTTGTAGGCAGATACTTTACGGAGAAGGCATTGCATCCCAGCCTCAAAGATGAACAAAACCCAGTGCTCCCATGAAGAACTTAGAGTCTACTGGGAGAGACCCACCAAGGGATCAATTCAGTTTAACGCAGGAAGCAATGAAACAGAGGAGGGCCTACGAGGGGTTGCCAAATCATCTTGAGAGTTCAGGGAGGCTTCCAGAAGCCCAAGACCCCCAGGCAAGCTCTAGGAATGTGAGTCAGAGTTATTCAGGTGAACAAAGGCGGGCATGGCTTCCCAGGCTGAGGGCATAGATATTATAAACCCCAAGAAGTATGAGCACTTGATATTGTTCAGGAGCCTTTGCAATCCTTTGATACCAATGAGAAGAGTCATGAATAAGCAGCATCATTTCATTTCTCTGGATTAGACACAAGCTGACTCTTGGAACAGGCATCAGTCATGCTTGTGGTAGACTGTCTGAGGACCACTTCCTGATATTCACCCAAACAACATACATCACCCGCTCTGTGTTAAGTGTCAGGCTCGCTCAATGTGGATGGTGTCTTGCCATGGTGGTGCCATTTGTTAGCAAATTAAAGCACTCTAACAATACTCCCTGTCCCCACCTGCCTATGAGGCTCACTTCTCCGGTGCAGATGGCTCTGAATTCCTTTCCCCTCTAGGGTCTCTGCCTCAGGAGAAGCAGCTCCACACTGGGGTCCATCTGCTTTACCTGAGTCAGTTCAAAGGGCAAGCACAGGGCAGCCCTGGTGGGGAGTGAGGGCCAGGGGCTGCTAAAAAGCAGACTGTGGACCATGATCAGCTCCATGGGTGGGCTCATGTGTTCACTCAGTGCTTCTACCATCAAGTCACCTGGGGTCTGAGCCAAGGGAGCCTTTACAAGAAAGAGTCACGACCACTGGCCAGTAACAGAAGACAAGCAAAAGAGCACACTCTTTTAAGACTGCAATGCATTCATCAAATCTCCCTGAATCGGGGCAGGCCTATCACCAGTTGAATTATTTTAGGCAGAGAAAGTGAGTAAACTTCTGACTGATATATGACAATAGTCAGGCATGTGGGTAGGGAAGGGGGACTTAAAACATCTTTGGATAAGATGAAGTTCTCTTTGGCTTGTGGTGATCTACTGCCCACTTCCTAATGCCCAAGGCTCCATACACTTCACTCCTGGATGCAGATGGCAGCCCCCTCCTTCCCAAGGGCAGATGTACTTCTAGGAGCAGAAATGCAAGCAATTGATAAAGGTGGGTGGTTGGGGCTTTGGCTCAGCCACACCCTCTGCCAAGCATTATCTAGGTAGCAACTCCAGGTGCAGGGCTATGAGGGTGGGTGGCAGAACCAGGAACAGGAAGCTGGCGAGGAGGGCTCCCTTTGGTGCCCCCAGTGTGGTCTCCCTTGGGCTCTGCCCTCACTCCACACAGACCAGAACCACAGGCATGGGAAATGCCCAGTAATCTCTGCGGTCGGACAGCAGGGCCCCAGCCTTCACCACACCCCCCGAGGGGCTGGAGCTCTTTCCTCAGGAAAGAGACGCGAACACCCGTCATTATACCACACTTAGAGGCTCCCTCAAATACTGACTGCAAATAAAGGTGCCATTAGGATAAAACCAAGCTGTTTGCAATGCCCAAACTGTTGCTTTGCATTGCAAGGAAACGGAGATTTGATTCGTTTTCTACTAGTCTGAAAATTATAAGGATGACTGTTTTTCATATCCTCATTGGGACTTAAGACTAGATTTTTAGCCTTATTATACCAGTAAATTCCTCTCTTCAGAGGACATTTCAGCGAAGTCAGCCTGTAGTCAGAGAAGCACTTTCAGCATCTCCCTGAATCAAATGAGAATGTAAAGAGTAACCCTTCCCTGTCCAGTCCCATATGTGGCATGTGAAGAACACAGGAGTACAGCCACACGCTACCTTCAGTTGCAAAGCAAATCATCAGAAATATGTGCAACACATTTTCTGCGACCTACACTAGAGGAACTGGACAAGTGAACAGAAAAAGTTTTCGAGAAATTAGCAACAAAAGGGAAGCAATGAGAGGCACAGGCTGCCTATGTGAGGAGCCCTCATGACTAAGAATTATCCACAGTTGCAATCATCATGTAACATGATTTAAGATAGACCAGCATAAAGAGCTGAAGTGTGGGACTTTCATTCTTCTTATGCTTGAAAGTGCAAAGAAACCACCTGAGGAGCTTGTAAAGTACAGATGTAGATTCAGCAGATCTGAGATAGGAAGTCGATATTCTGCATTTCTCCTATTCACAGGTCCCAGGACCATACTGGGAGAGCCACTGACCTTGAAGAATTTGAAGGAGAGGCTACTCACCAAGGGTGGCCAGTTAGAATTTGAAGGAGCCCACACCTTCTCTAAGAAAAGAGTACAAAGGTGGCTAACACAAGTGCTTCTAATCCTCTATCTAAACCCACTCTTCAGAGCTCATTAACCAGTGTCAGACATAACATACTTCTCCAATGGCAAAACGTTATGGTATTCAAGATATGTCACTGGCTAGAAAGATTTTGAGGCACCTCCACCCTTTAACTACAATTAATCTCCAAGCCAGTCTTTCATTGGAAAAATGAGGGAATATAAAACCTGCTCTGCTCCTGTGAAAATACTTGGTAACGTATTTTACTAGCATTAATTATGACTTTTCTCATCTGGGAATAAAACAAACTGAGCCAGTTGGGAGTGAACTCCTCTGACACATACGTGATTTTCCCACTCAATAAATAGATTAACTAATCTATTAAAACACACACATACACACACACACACACAAAATGACAGGCTAGAAAGAGTAAAGAGCAGGTGTGAGCTTACTACTTATTTATCACTTCAAAGACATTGGTTGGCTATGTTGAGTGGAGCATCAAGCAGAGCCCGACTCTGCTGAAAGTTTTGTTCACATCGGGCAGTACAGACCAGACTGCTCCTACCTGTCCATCAACCACACTGCCCTGCTGGCTTGTCCTGGATTCAGGACACGCTTAAAAACTCTGGGTAATTTTCAGTGACTGCCCTTCAAACCAGAAGTCAGACTGCCTGCCAAATTCCAAAATTCTTCTGATAATCTCCTCCCAAAGCATAGTCCTCCCAGGCTGCTCTAGAGCCGGGAGGGGATCCTGGGGGAATGCATTTGAAGTGAGGCTCTGCCTCTCTTCCCCAAGTTCTGAGTTCATGCATCTGTTTCTGGGGCATGAGTGCTTCTATTGGCTCAGAGAGGAGTCTGTCATGGCCCTTGGCTATCATTTTGCTGCAGGTGAGTCATACATCTAAACCCGGGAAGTATTCTACAATGTTCTTTGTCACTTAAAGGCTGATCTTGGAATGGTCAATTCAGTTCCAGCCAATAAACATTTACTGGACTCCATGGGGTGTGAAAGAAAGATGAAACAGTAAGCTTGCTCTCAGGGAGCTTGCAACCTAGTATGAAAACAATTACACAAAGTATAAAACAGGACAAAGTCTTAGGTGACTCTGCTTCAGAAACCACTGCGAAGGGACCAGGGGTTTGCATCCAGCGCTTGGGCTAGAACCCTGCGGCAGACCTTCCTGCTTCTCTCTCCTGGACCTCCTGCCCCCGTCTCATCTAGCGAGAATTTCATCTATCTCCCCTGCTACACCCTGGTCTAAGCATTATCCCCCACCTGGGTCACGCAGTGGCCCCCTCTCTGGTCACCTGCTTTCCCCCTTGCCCTCCGGCTTTCCCCCTTTCCACATTTGATTCACAGCCTCACATCTTCACTTAAGAAAACATCCCCTTCTGGGTGAGATCTTTCTGGCTGCCCTATTTAAAATCTCCAACACGCACTCAAATATACAAATTTCAGAACCATAGCATTTATCACTGTCACACTCTCTATATTATTTATTTACTTTGTTTACTGTCTGTCTCCCCCACTGGAACGTAAACTCCACAAGAGCAGGGATTTTTGTCTGCTTTATGCACCGCTATAGCCCCAGGACCTTAAACAGTGACTGACACATAATAGGTACAGAATACATTTTTGTGGAGTGAATGAAAGAATCAGTACCCTCCCTCCTCCTCCTTCTTCCTCTTATCTTATGAATAGGGTGTTTGAAGTCCGTTTCCACCCCTTCCTTTTTATAATTTCTGAGAACTAGGAATAACTTTCAGGATTTTTATGTGTCAGACACACCCACCTTCTGCCGAACTCCTTAAAACTCCAGCCCAGATCCTGGCATAAAATAGTAATAAGCTTCCTTCACATAATTGTTTGAATTAAGGAAACGTGAATTAATTCTCACTTTCAGCTAAATTAACGGCTGAAGTTGTAGGTTCGGAAAGATTGCCTCTGACTTGATAGAGTAAGAACTTTTTCTTTAGTAGGTAGGAGGGGAAGGAATGCCATTTAAAATGCCAGCCATTAGATTAAAAAGACCTTTGTCTTTGGTGGTTTATAAGAAAATTGTTTAACCTGTTTCCAGCATTAATTTCCATGTTTAATTGACTTGAGAAGCAGTAATAAAAGTGAAATTTTTATCATTTGCATTTTATGTTTATTTTGAGGTAAGTCGTAAATCAAAATATGAAGAGAAAAATATTTGGTATCTGTCCACGGTATCGGCAGAACACGAGTGTTTTCAGAACCCCCCGTTTTCAGAACCATGTATAAAAAAGCTGCATGTGGCAACCAATTTGAGTGGGAAGAGGATGGAAAAAAAGGGAAGAGGCGATGATGTTCCATACTGCCTCTCAAAGCAGATTCTTTCCTTTTGCCCGGCCACTTTTTACAACAATTTAAGGAAATTCTGTAATCTCAATAGAAGGACCACATGTTTATGCATACTCCCTTTCTTCTCATTCTCATCTCCCAAACCCTGCAGTCCTAGAGAGAGTTTTGGCTCACTAGAAGAGCATGGTCCAAAAGGAGGCCTTTCAAGAGTAGATTACAGCTGACTGCAGAAATTCCTGAGGTAATTTACTAAGAAAAGAGATGCAGAGAGCAAACACAGAACCAGCAATGATTTGCCACCACTCCCCTCCTTCCTTCCATCCTGTTGCTTTTCTCCTTCGGCGAAAGAAAAAAGCTAAGGGAAATTAAGGTTTATGTCCAACACCAGCTGGAGAATGTTTTAAAAAACTTAAAAAAAAAAAAAAAAAAAAAGGAGTCACGCTCTTCAAAAGCAAAAAGACTCCCAATACTCTCAGCCCAACGCAGTACAAAATTATGGTTGGAAATCGCTTGCATTTCCAGAGATGTCTGAATGCTCTAAAGCCAAAAGGAAGGAAGGAGAGAAAATCTTCTGGGATTAGAGAAAAACTTAGAGAAAAACGCAGAACGGTAAAATGGCGGTGATTCGTGGTGGTGTGATGACCTTTCATTGAGATCATCACCAATGCATATAAAATGCAAATTACTCACTATTACTCTGTTCTATTGAACCATTCCTAGAAAGATCTAAAGTAAGGATCAAATACTGTTTTTCCTGCTACCATTTGCTTTCATATAATGTCTGGTCGCAACAGTGCACACGATGATTAAAGTAATTCTTCCACTTTTCTAGTCTTACAGAAACTACCACCCTCCAGAATAAACGTTAAAAGCTGTAAATAAGTGGAAAAGAATTCTGAGTAACTAAAATATTTGTCCATAGTGATGATGTCCTTGACGCTGTAGGCAAGAACCTCATACTGAAAGTTCCCAGGCCAGAGAGACTAGAACTAAGTTTTAGTTCTAGTGGACATTTCAGCTACCCCCGGTTTTCCACTATGGATCCCTATGATGGAAATTTGACAATGGGGCATCTCCATGCATGTGTGCAAATATTTCTCTACAGAATTAAATCAAATTTTGTCCACGATTCGAATGTGCCTGGTGTTGGATGGAACACAGCAAATCAGAAGGAGCACGTGAAGAGAGGTACAGGGTGGGAAGGCGAGGAAGTGTCTAGAGCAGCACTGAGGAGGAGAAGGTGTCTTGGCCAATGGGCCTCAGAACTGTTCGAGGCTCAGAGAAAAGCCATCTTCCACCGGGCCATCAAGGTGCCGCCTCATGGAAGGAGGCCAACTTGCAGAAAGTTCATTTGCCTAAACCCAGTTTGCGGATTTCCCTGGTTTCTCTTCACTATTTACGAAGTTTCGCAATTTGGTTGGGTGTGATGGGTTTAACAGCTAATTCTGCCTAGTTCTGGATGACTGGTTTTCAGGAATGGTTAGTTTCTGACCCAGCCCCCTGCAGCTGCAGCTGGGAAGAGCAGTGGGAGGAGTGGTTGGTAGGAAGGAGGGGACATCAGCACCGCTTAACTGGGCAGTCAACTGGAGGGGCAACCGAAGGCGGAAGCCAGGGTGGGGAAGGGTCAGACCATGTGACATTTGTGCATCCAGTCCTTTGATTATAAACATTCCTTTCCAAGAGAAACTTTCTTCAAATACAGAAATGGGGTCATTCAATAGTCAAAGAGTTCTTCAGACTATATGTCTAAGAATAATTCATCAAATTCATATTCATCAAATACCTTCCAAAAATTATATATTCCTAAAATGACCTTTTATGACCTAACCATTCCTTAAAATGCTGCTACTGGGAAAAATGCAAGCCAACTAAAATGTGGCAGAAATTTTCAAGAGCTATAAACTTCATGACGGTACCAACACAAGTAGCGATAAACTTTAGAAATATTAAGGAAACAAGTGAAAAATCCAGAAAACTGATCAACAGGCGAAAGGGGCTAGAGTATTACAACTGATACTAGGACCTGAAGTTCAGTAGAATGACAAAGAAAGGGTAAAATTATGAGTAAGTTCAGCGTCCTTTGTTTAACAAAGACATAGAAAAGGAAATGGATAATATCTGCCAGGATATTTATACCAAATCAAATAAATTTCTTTAATTTTCTCATATTTAAGGAATAATGTTTAGTTTTCTTAAAAATTGTCTTACAGCTCATTCCCATTTCTGTAAAACAGAGATCGCCCTCTTTACCTATAATATGTGTGAGCAACTGAACACAATGAAGATGCACAGGAATGACCACGGAGAGGGGGACCACAGGACATGAAGAGATACAAGCTTCTAGCATGCTTATTGTTTGAAGTTCATTGACTCTCTGAAGTTCATATAAGCCCATCAAAACTGACCTTTCTATATGCAATATAAGCTATAATTAGAATTTTATCTTTAACTTTGCTACTTGAGGAAAAAAACAAAATACAAAAGAACACCTGAAGTCCTAGGCCAGAAGATCAGAATAGCCAAGTGTCTGTAGCCTGAAGTTGTGGAGAGGTTGGGGTGTGGAGTGAGAGTAAAGAGTGAGAGATTATGACGTCAGGGAGAGGAAAAGGTAAATATAACAGAAAGCCACCCAGCAGGTTTAAGCAGAAAAGAGAGACATGATCCAATCTGTGTTTTAGAGAGGTCACTCTGGCTGCATTCAGTGTGGAGACCATTTGGGGGATCCAAGGTATTGACAAATATCAGCTGAGTGGACAAAAGGAAGGAGTTAAATCTGTTGTCACTACATTCATCCAAAAATGAGGTGACTATAGCCTGAACTAAGGTACTTTGCCAACATTACAGCTGACAAGTACACCAAGAAAAGTAACATTAAAAATCTTAAATCTTTCTCATACACACCAGCATTGCAGACTACTAATTACTATTCACCTTCCAGAATCTTCTGCTCAATGATCTCCACCCATTCTCTGCCACCAGAATAGACCTCGCCTTCTCCTTCCTCATGCTTTGTCTCCTGGGGTCTCCCTCCTCCCCTCCCAGAACCTTCTGTTCTTCTTCCAATCCATCAAAATCCTGCCCATGTGTCTAGACCCTTGAAGCAAGTTTGTTGGACCAGTGCACTGCTGCCGTCTTCT
>NW_011888784.1:14022379-14075164 GCF_000151845.1 Pteropus vampyrus
TGTTTCTCTTCCCTGACCCTACTGAGCCCTCACTCACCCACTTCCTGTGCCCTCAAACCTCCTTAAACCAACCAGTCACATCTGTACAAATCTAAGCTGGGTACAGTTCGCAATAGACTCTTCTCCCTGTCAGTAGTTATTACTGATTAAAATCCGCCCTTACCACTGGACTCGTTTCCGGCTTTATCTATGACATTCCATCCAGCTTTAGGGACCCATCTTTAGTGCGGGCCACTCCACGCATCCAACTTCACCCCTCTCCTCACCCCAACTGAGAAGACGGGTCTGACTATCCATCCTCATGTGTATCTCACACTTCCCCCTCTTTCTTCTCCTCCGGGCGTGCCCCACCCTCTCCTCCCACCAAACTCCCCATACCCTCACAGCCCTGCTACAAAATCCATCCTCACCAGACAGCTCTCATCCCAGCTGCTACTTCTCCTCTTTACAGTTTCACAGCACATCACATTGTATCACCCAATTCGCCATTTAATTAGACACTGTGTGACAGTTGTGCTGTGCGTGGTTCTTTCTTCCCCAGCTAACGGTAAGCAGTTTTCTGACAAAGCCCTCATCCTGTGCTTCTTCCATGTTCTGGCAGCTTCAAGAACATTCCTCGGTAAAGAAAGTGTTCAATGAGTCCTTTGGTTTAACTGACCTCCATTCCTCCACAACGAAATGGCTATATCCAGTTTGGCTCTTTACACTTAGAAACGGTTGATTTTGGAAGGAAGAAAGGTCAAGAGATTGAATTATACATCAAAGAAAAACAATTTGCTTCCAGATTCCTAATTTTTCCCATGACTTGCTTTGAAGTGGCTAAAGGATGCGAAATTACTCTCTTTGATCGTAGGGATTCAGTGACTCAAACTGGCTTAAAATCTGACTTAAATATAAGCGCCAAGTATTCTACGGCCCCTTCCTAGTTACAGAGGGCCAACAGACAGAGACCTTGCCCTGGGCAACATCTTGGAGAGTTGACTATGCTGATTCTTTTATCTTTAGTCTCAGTGGGGCTTAGAGAAAAGGACACTCAGGGAACAAAATGCTATTGTGTTAAGAAACTGCCTCTTCCCTAGCATCTTCATTATCACTCTAGGCAGGCAGTCCAGAGTCCAAGTCCATGTGCCCTTCCCACACACACACAGGTCTCAGGGTTGTAGGAGAGGGGGTCTACTCTGGGTTGACCTGCCTTGGCTTCCTGGCTCATTCCTTCATACTCCATCAATGGCTCGGCCTGTACCATGGCTTATCTGGCTATCAGAAATTCATATGACATCAAGGACTTACTACCTCATTAGTTTTGAGGCTTACCTTAAGAGAGTTAAAACTCATTCCTGCAGGTTCCCAGCCAGGAGGAAAACCACACAGCCCTGATCTGGACAACCAAAGAATTTAAATATAACCACATTATAATTAGAGCACTTTATCAGGCCCAAAAGTCCTTATGAGTCCTTTTTCTCCTAAAGGTCTTCACCATTCTCCTGAAGGTGGAGAAAATTTTTATTTCTTTCCTGTAATGGGGATTTTTTCAGAGGGAAAAACAGAAAGTATACAGCATACATGTATTTTTAATCTAGAATAAGAGCCTTCAAGTTATTGAATAAGGCAAATAATGAAACATGACTTACTTTAATATCCAGACAACTAGGAACAAGTGAAGGGGAAAAGGGAGGATTCACTGGAAATAGAGAAAAATCAGGATGAAACAGAGGGGAAACAGAAGAAGAAGCTAAGAGCCCCTCATCAATCTCACCATATCCAGAGCCCCCCATAGGACACAGATTACCCCAATCCAGCCCTGGCAAACACCACCCCTTCCTAGAGGCCCTCTTTGGATGACGCCAGCTTCATGGGCTCTCCTTGGCTGTCTTCTGAGCCAGTCCCAGTTTACCAGTGGGGGAAGCCACAGCACAAATCACTCCCTCATTCACACCAGCTGACCCCTCCCAGTCTCGCAGTCTGGCTGCCCTGCCTGTCCTTTGCCCCAGGGACACGAGAAGCTTGCTGCATGTGACTTAACAGGCTCTGTCCCACAATCCTGGATCCTGTGGCCAACAAGGGTGTCCACAGACTAGAGACAGAGATTCCTTCCTGCCTACCTGATGGCACCATCTTCCCACCCTTGGCAGACAGGAGCATGCCTTCGGGAGCCCTCAGCAGCCTCTGCAGACATTCCTTACCAGCAGCACCAGTGGAAACAGGGCTGGTATCCTCAACAAAGCTGCACTTTAGGAGGCCGAACACCATGGCCAGGCCACCTCAGTGTCCTCCTGAGACACACGCAGCACTGTGATTGACAAGTAACGGGGCTCACCTGAATGAGTGAAGGAACCACAAACTTTGTAGACTATAAATCAGAGTATTAGTGAAATGCTTTTAAAAATAAGTCTCTTTTACCAATCTTTGGGTCACATTTTTTTCTAACATACCCAGTTAACTGCAAACTCTGTCAACCACATTTTTCAACTCATAGGTTTTAGATAACATTATCTAGGCCATTATTATCTTTCAAAAATGTATCTATTTTCTGATTATAAAATGCATTCCCACTGTGAAAAAAATGCTACAATTATACAGAAAAAATAATAAAACACTATAATTTTATATCTATAGATGAGGTAAAAGTCTCCTGTAACCCCACCCCTGTAGATTTTGTTATACATTCCGCCAGATAGGTTAAATAGAGTAACATCATACGTACATTTAAACTAAGCAGCATAAATAACAGTTTCTGCATCTAATTATGTTAGGGAAACTTTTCCAGAAATGGCTTTATTGGTGTTTATTTCAATGGCAGGTTTTTCCCTTTGTGTTTCTTCGCCCCTCTCTGAGATCTGAAACGCCTGACTTGACTATTTAAAACATCCATTGCGGTGGCCAACGAGGAGTGTCAGCCACAGCTCTCACTGCCCCACAGTTGGGGTCTCTGCACAGACCTCAGAGTGGCCAAGAACGCCAGCCAGCAAAGCTGCCAGGGCCCTGCAGGACACGTCTCCGGGTGTGGCTTAGCCCAGGGGCAGCACCCAGCTCCTAAAGGCTCCAAGGACAGTTGAGCACTCAGATCTATCAAAAATGAGGGCACAGCCACATGTGGGCTGAGAAAGAAAATGAACCGCCTGGGGGCCCAGCATGGGGTGAGGGAGACACTGTCACCAAAAAACACAACCTCTCACCCATCCTACAAGCAAGAACATGTGACAGGTTAAATAACCAAATACAGAAATAGTCCCAAGTCCTTCTGTTCTCCAAGTACAAGGCATGAGCCTTGTTTTTTGGTTTGTTTTATTGAGATATACTTCATATGCATAAAATTCACTCTTTTAAACTGTACAATTAAATAGTTTTTAGTATATTTACAAATTTGGGCAACTATCACCACTATCTTACTACGAACATTTCTTCACCCTAAAAAGAAACCCTATACCGATTAGCAGCCACTTCCTATTCATTCCTCCCCCAAGCTCCAGGCACTTGCTAATTTACTTTCTGTCTTATGCATTTACCTGCCCTGGGCAATTCATATAAATAGAATCATATAATATGTGGTGTTTTATGTTTAGCTTCTTTCACTTAACCTAACGCGTTCACTGTTGCGGCACGCATGTATCAGTACTTCGGTACTTTTTATGGCTGAATAATATTCCAGGGTTTAGATATACTTTTCATCAAGTTGATGGACATTTGGGTTATTTCCACCTTTGACTCTTGTGAATAATGCTGTATTGAACATTCACATATAAGTTTTTGTGTGGACATACGTTTTCAATTCTCTTGGGTATATATCCAGCGGTAGAATGGCTGGGTCATGTGGAAACTTCCTGTTTGCATAACCCTAATTTTTGATGAATGGCTTTTCTCCAGCACATCTCAGTGGTCCCTCCCTGCACACACACGTGCACGTGCACACACGCGCGCGCACACACACACACACACTTTTTTATCGTCAGTGGCCACAGTGCATAAGACCCTGACATTATACAAAATGCAGTTTGTGAAATGCCCAGAAGCTCTCAACGCCTGGAACATTCAGCTCTGTTTCTACCCTCCTTAGAGCCATAGGATATTCGACCTCCTTAAAAGATCCTGAAAACTGAACTGAGCCCAAAACTTGCCAAGAATGGACTGTAGCTTCAGGCAGCTCTGACCTCAGCTTGAAGGGAAACTGGCCACACTATCCAAAGTCCAAAGGGCATGACCTGCCAAAGAATCCACAGGAATCCAGAAAAGGCACACTTAGTCTCCTGGCTCTGTGAGCCTTTCCTGCCCCAGAGGCTCAGTCCAGGTCTGAGGCAGAGGTGGCCTACAGGGGGTTGCTGAGCCAACTGAGCCAGACTCCTCCTCAGGAGTCTCCAGGGCCTGTCCCACTCCTACTGCCAACTCTTCGACCCATTGCTCCTCAGGCACTAGCCTTTTAGGGTTTTAGTCCTTCTCAACCCTCCACTTCTCCCAAGGACTGCCAGGCTCTCAACTGCCAGCCACAGGGAAGCACCTGCCGCCCTAAGTCCACAGTCAGCCTCCCCCTCTAACAACTCAGCTCCCAGGTAGAAGGACACAGCGCAAATGGTGGCCTAGATAGGACAAGAATCATCTTTCAGGAATTTTCCAAAACCTATGGAAGTCACATTGATGTCTCAATCCTATTTCGCTCCCTCCCCATTCCACATTCCCATCACCATCATGCATCACCGGTGTACACCTCCCGCAGAAACCAAACTAACTTATGAGACAAAGTGAAGGGACATAGGGAAGGAGTCAATGAAACAAGTAAATCTTCTGGAGGACAAATTTTCCTGTCTTACAGGATTAACCAAAAATCAAGATGGCTCCTTAGGAATCTCCAAGTGCCTTTCAAGGTCTTTGTATTGTTCTGTGTTGCACAGATATTAGTAGATGTGTGGTTTCCTAAACTCCATCTTTACTTAATTGTTCAGGGTCAATAGAAGAAGAAAGTCAGAAGTAAAGAAACCAGATACTTATATGACCATAACAGAGGGGAAAGGTGGGATGTGGGATCAGCGATATTGAGATTGGATTTGTTTGCCAGAATGGGTTCCAAGTTGTGCTGGTCAATTTCATGTGTCAACTTGACCCGGCTAAGGGATGCCCAGATAACGGGTAAAACATTATTTCTGGCTCTGTCTGAGAGAGTGTTTCCAGAAGGAGATTAGCACTTGAATCAGTAGATTGAATAAAGAAGATTGCCTGCCCTCACCTATGTGGTAGACATCAGCCAATCCACTGAAGCCTGAATAGAACGAAAAGGCAGAAAAAGGTGAATTTTCTCTCTGTATGCCCAAGCTGGAACATCCATCTCCTCCTGCCCTGGGACATCAGTCCTCCTGGTTCCCATGCCTTTGAACTTAGACTAAATTACACCACCAACTTTTCTGGTTCTCCAGCTTGCAGATGGCATATGTTGGACATCTTGGTTTCTATAACTGCGTGAGGCAATTCCTATAATAAATCTCCTCTTTTATATACTGTTTCTATTTCTCTAGAAAACTCTGACTAATGCTACGCAAGTATTACTAATACAAGATGCTTCTCAAAAAATATGTTCTGGAGAAAAGAGCATTCTGTACCAAGGTATTCTCAGAGCCACTGATACATTCCTGTGGGATGAAAATCTTGCAGAGGGAGGTTAGACACAGCTGGCCCAGGGGGCTTGAAGGATTAGCCATACACTCTAAAAACGATGAAAGATATAGCTAAAACATCTTCCTTAGGTTTCACCTCTTTCACTGAGTTAATGCAGAAAGACTATTATTGGTTTCTCTATAATTCATTTTTTGATGCAGTGAAGAAGTTATTAATATTTCATAGGACAATAATATTTTCTGAAAATGTCCTGAGGAGTAAAAACCCTAGCTAAACTAAGAACTGGAAAATCACATCCTGGCCCCAGCTGTGTGACTCAGCAATGCTTCCCTACCTTTAATGAGCAGAGATGATCTGAAAATGCAGGTCTGAGTCAGCAGGTTTGGGTGGGATCTGAGATTCTACATCTTTAACATGCTCCCAGAAGAAGCTGGTGCTACTGGTCCAAGAACCACACTTTGAGTAGCCAAGACTGGGCTTGTGTGCTACCTTCAAAATGAAGGAAACTCAGAATTGGATTTGTTCATTCTAAGGACTCTGCCTGTTGTGAAATCCTATTTTCTTTGGAGGAGATGCAAAGTGTCAGTGACAACTACAGACAGATAGCGGAGTTGTTGAGAGCCACTTTCACATTCTAGTTCCTAATGCCCACACAATATGCACAGCAGCATTTTTCAGAATAGCCACAAAGTGGACACAACCCAAATGTCTATCAGCTGATAAGTGGATAAACGACATGTGGTATGTTCATACAGAGAATATCATTCGACCATAAAAAAGAATGAGATAGGAGACATGTTACAATGTGAAGTTCAAAAACATTACGCTAAGCAAAAGAAGCAAGTCACAAAAGACCAACTGTTATGGGATTCTATTATATGAATTCCCCAGAATAGGCAAATGTATAACACAGAAAGTAGATTAGTGGTTACCTAGGGCTGTGGAGAGGAAGACAGGGAATGAGGAGTGACTGCGAATGAGTATGAGGTTTCCTTCTGGGGTGACGGAAATGCTCTGGAATTAGACACTGGGAATGGTTGCACAACTTTGTGGATATACCAAAACCCGTTAAATTCTACATTTTAAAAGGGTGACTTTCATGGTATGTAAATTATATTTCGATGAAGCTATTTTTTAAAGTTCTAGCTCCTTCACTTAGTAAATACGTGATCTTGGACAAGTTAGTTTTTTCTCATCCATAAAGCAGGAATGGCGTAAGAGTAACCCTCACTGAATTGTACCAGCAATCTCCAACTTGCTCACAGAAAGCCTTCAGCGGCATTAGTCAGAAACACTGCCAGACACTAATTCATGCCTGAAAGTCCATAAAAGTTGCATCTCTAATGGGAACCATGAAGGGCAAATAATTTATGAATTTAAGATTATGATAAAATATACACAAATAGAGCAGTGGGATTTGCACTTACCACTCTTTTCATTTTTGATTAGAGACTCTCATTTTTCCAAGCAACATCATTACTTGAGTCTGATGATTTCATCCTCTCAACCATTATTTGCTGAGGTCCTGGGAACCCCGAGCACTATAATGATTGGGCACAGCTATTGGTTCTCTGCCTGGTTTGATTCCTTCACAGCTATTTTGTTACTGTCCACAAAATCTCTGAAAATCATTATTCATATCATCTAGCTTATATAAAATTCCCTGGTGTGGAAACAAAATTGCGCTCTGGAAGTTATGTCCCTAAAACAAATAACCTTCCATGTACTGCAAAGAAAATATCCCTTATACTGTGGATAGACAGACAAGCAATTGTGGGAGTAGCAGAAAATTGACTACCTTTAAACAAGGCCATTTTCCCATGGGTAGCTCTCTTTTACTGCCTTTGCCCTGATGATTCTAACTTGCTACAGCAAAACCTCAAGAAGAACTTCCCCAAGTCAGCAATCTGGACAAAAGGAGCCTTTACTTGGAGAAGTGCTGAATGGACCATTGTCTGGATCCTAAGTGAATGGACAACTCTTTGTTCTGAATGAGGCCAGTGCTCAGGAGGAGCCCTGGGGGCCACTAGTGCGGGGCGGTTAGTGACAACCACTTGCCATGAACACAGGATGACCGAAGGAAGCATGAGGGGTGGCTTCTACCCATAACCACCTTGCAGGCTTTGTGGAAAAGATCTGACCACAGGGCTCCTAAAGAGAGCACATCGTGAAGCAGGACTCGAGCCAGCTGGTGCAGGCGGGAGTGACCGCTGGGGCGTGGGGCTGTGGTGTGAAGCTGTGAGTTCACCAGGAGGCAGGGCGGCTCTCACCAGCTCATGACACTCCTCCCAGCATCCACACGGCACAAGGTCATTCTGCTCTGCCTCGTGGTGCTGAGCAAAAGACCAGGGGTCGCTTCCTTACCTTCTTAAAACTATCCCCTCAAAAAAGTGCACACCCTCTGCCCTTTTATTTTATGACAGAAATGCATTAGCACTGTTAACTCTGGGATGCTGCACTATCTCAGCCACGAGGGAATACTCGTGGGCACTCAAAGCAAGGGCTGAAAGCCCTCAGGTCTCTTTCCACACTATATGCCATTGTCTCTCCATGGGAAGGTGTCATCAGTCCAGGGGTGAAGCTGCCAGCTACTCACCATTCACTAAATGCCTACCACCTTCCAGCTCTTCACCTATTACTTCATTTCCAACCCCATCATCTTGGCTTTTTTATTCTTTATTGCCAGTGAGAACATCAATGTCCAGAGGACTTTGACACTCTGCTGGACGTTCCAGAGCTAGTCAGGAACCTGGCTAACTTTGCTTTTTGCTCTCTGGGGTCAGGGTGCTTCTCTCATTTTGCTCATCAGGGAACATACGAAATCACTAAACGGATCCAGTGTCTGTACAGATCACTGAGCACCATCCCAGTTAAAACTCTCTTGGAATAATAAACTTTAAATACATTAATGACATGTAATATATGTAATATAGAACCATATAGGTTTTAGGAGCAACAAAGACGTGAGAACATCTTATTGGGAAGTACTCACTCTGCCACTGTCTCCCCAACCTTCCATGCCTCGGCAACGTCTCCACGAAACTCTCCTGTCCTACAACTGTCACAGACATGAAAAATAAAATGATTTGCCATCTCCAAGCTAATCTAGTTTGTGTTATGCCTGAGGAAAGTGAGGGCAGGGAGGCTATAGGATGCTCATTCATAGTACTAATATTTATTGAGCATCTACTATGTACCAGGCAACCATTAAGCACGAAAGGGACAATGGTGGGCCTAAGGAGAGTGTAGCTCCTACTCAGTGGCAGAACAGAAACCCCATCCAGGGGTCTCCTGATTTTAAAAGCGTATGCTAACTGCCACCCATGTTCACACCTATTCTTCATGCAATGTGTTCTGCATCAGACTTTGCGAAGGTCCAGAGGGACTAAGCAACACAGACAAGGCCCCCACCTCGGGGCACCCCACCTTCTCCTACCGTCTGGCATTTCTGCCAGCTCTCCACGACAGACTTTCCTCATGAACCAGTTTCCTAAACTTTTAGGTCAGCCTCTTGACAAAGAACAGGAACTCATTTTCTAAAGACGCCTTCCCACACATATGCATTCCATAATTACATAGATCAGGACACAGGGGGAAATGTGCATGGAAATGGCTTGATTTGTGGAAATAATAATGCTTATTCTGGCTCAGCCACAGAGCACTGGAGCTTCCCCCACAGACCCACTGCTACCCCCTTAACCTCCAACAATGTCCCCCAGGGCCTGCAAAAGCCCACACTCCAGATCCCTTGAATGCCCTTAAAACCTGGTCAACACCAACTGGTTTTACATTATGATCTAACCAAACGCGACGAGGCCTTGCAACCCCTTGTCAAGCTCCGCATTCCTGCCAAGTTATTTTTGTGCCAGCATCAGCTGCCTGTTGGTCAGGCCATAGCTAAGTGGGAAGGGTTTGATTTCTGGGAGCTTACAAAGCAGTTTGGTTTTCACGTCCTAAACTAAACATACCATTGTGCATCCATGCTTCCAAGGGACAAGGTAGCGGATACCTCGAAGGGAGCTTGGCCAGTCTGCTGCCGTGAAGCCAAGGGAGGGACAGTGCTCCAGAGCCGCTGTCCGCCTCCCTGTCGCACTAGGTGGACAACTGCCCACACCACAGTCAGCCGGCTCAATGACGCAGGCTGTCAGTGAGGCCCAGTGGTTTGCACATGCCCCTTCATCTGTGCCCAAATCCACAGCCTCACCATGGGGAAACGTCTCCTTACGTTTCATAAAAATGAAGTAAACTGTAATCGCCCAGCCCCACGTGGGTCAGGACTCACTGTGTGCAGGCTAGAAGCTGGGCTGGGGCCACAGGCATTTGTAAAACAGAAAAGTTCACCCCGATTATCAGGAAGCCTCAGAGCAGTCACGGTTCTAAGAGGAAAGAGCCCCATGTACAGCAGAGCCAAAGCCTGAGCCAGGAGCATATGCGGCCCCAGGTTAGCATGCCCCCTTCCCAGTGCTCACCACGATCTGAACCCAGCATCTTCATCCATGTGTTTTCTGTCTCCCCTCTCTCATTCCCTCAGACTTGAGAATGCACAGGCCTTGCCTTTTGTATTTCTCAAGATCCCCGGCAACAAGACCTAGACCTGCAGCCCAGAAGGTGCTCGGCGGCATTCATCTGTGGGGTAGATAAGGCCTGCACTCTTGCCAGTCTCGCCTGCAGGGGCCCTGTGCTCCAGGAGTGGAGCAGAGGCCGGCGGCTGCGGTGAGCCTGGCCTGGCGGAACCCTGCCCGAGGAGCCAGAGAGCTGGGGCTGAACTAAGTTCTGCTACCAACTTTGAAGTGACCCCTTCACAAGCCCACAAACAACTTTTGAACACTGACACGGTAGTGCCATACTTGTCCCATAGAGTGCTGGGATGGGGGTGAGGCAGACTCTATGATCACTAAAATCCCACTGGCCCTGAAATTCAGTGACTGCCCGGTCGGCCAGCTCACCCTTCCTTTGCACTGGCTCACGGGGCGCACCCAGGATGGGCTGTGTGCCGCTCCCTCGCCCACAGCTGTCAGGGCACCCTTGTCGGCAGCATGTTCCCACAGCCATCTCCAGAGCCCCAGCTGTGCATTCCTGCGTCTCAGTCCCTATCTTATCATCCGGTTCTTTCCCCACCACCTCCGCCTTCTCTGTCCCCAACTGACGTCCCTGACCATCTGCACCCTTATCACCTCGTCTGGCTGGCTATTCTTAGTACCACACTTTCCCCTCATGGCCCTGAACTCCTCACTACAGTCTGGGCCTCTCTGCTGCATTACCTGGATGAAGGCAGAGGCACCACTGTACATGCGACTACAGTACTGCAGGGTCTTTAAGGTGGAAGGGACATCAGAGACAATCCGTCCAGAGTAGGGCCCTCCAAGGTACTAGACAAATATGGCACTACCCAGTCAGCATTCGAAAGCCAATGTTTGTTGGTTCCCATTTCGTTGTGCCCCCTCCCCCCACACACAAGCTTCACCCGGGACTGCCCCCTTCAAGCCAGGGTAGAGTGAGAGTGGGGAGTGTAGGAACTTGGAGGCCACCCCAATTGTCCAACTATCCTCTGCCTTCAGACTATTCAGATATTTCAGGGTTTCTTGCCACTTGGATTTCTTTTAAGTGTCAACATTTCTGCCAGGTCTGCAGTGTGGGCACCCTGTGCCACACATGACGCCTGGTGTCACCTCTCCACCCGCCCGAATCATGAGCTCCCCCAAGTCTTATCAGGGCTGAAAGCAAGTACATGGAGCATGTCTTTGTGCGCAGGGACAATGTTCGCTCAGTGACACAAAGGGCAGCACTGAACACTTCTAGGATGTGGACAGTATGACAAGCACTCTACACAAGCTCTTCATTGATCTTCACAACAGCCCCGTGAGGAGGGAGAGCGTTTTCTTGGTTTTGTAGATGAGCAAACTGAGGATAGGAAAGTCACATGATCTTCCCCCAGCTATAAGCTGAGGAGCTGGGAAAACTGAATCTAGGCAGAGCCCAAAGCCTCTGCCCTTGACCCCCTTGCTCTTTCCCTCCCATCCGGTGGGAGTTGGGCTGGACCAACCTGTGCCTCTGCCCCGGGAGAGAGTGTCCCAGGTTGGAGAGCATCGAGGGGTAGCCACAGGGTGCTGGCTACCTGCATAGCAGTTCTCTCTCTCAGGAACACAGGACCGATGGGAAAAGGCATTTCTAGCTTTAAATGTTGAAGATATTCTTCACACAAGGACTTTCTAACCACCCCGGAAGAATGTTAGAAGTCTGTCAGAATTACTAGAAGGTCACTGAAGGAGTGAAACGAAAAGCAAGGAGGAGGCTTCAGCCTCATAAGACAAAGATGAAGGTGTGAAGCACCCAGGAGAGGCTTGGGTTTGTGACTCTTCTCTTCCAAGGGTCCCCCAGCCCAGAATGCAATGTCTCCTCCACCATCTTTAAAAAGCTGGACTTGCTGTTCAACAGGAGTGAATGGGATCTGGGAAGACCAGTCCAGGTGGCCGAACCCAGACAAGGGCTCATCGGAGACTCAAAAGCAAAATCACCCATTTACAGTGAACAACGTCCTCGGGGTGGCCTGAGAGTTTCCCTCTCCTTGGGAAAAACATGGTCCAGAATAATTCACCCAGGGGTATGGCAGCTCTCTGCAGGAGAGCTGACCTGTCTTTATTTCTTCATGAGATTTGCCTTCTAAGGGGATGGAGAGAAGACAGGGGAAATGGGCACACAAGAGGGTGAGAGAGCCAGATTGTCCACAAGCAACTGACAAGTATTATCTGCTTCGAGGACCTGCTCTAATTTTATGCTTTAGAATTGAGGTCAGATCCAATCTCAGTCTCAGGCAAAATGTATGTACGAATGGAGAAGAGAGGGAGGAAAATCTAAGCTTAATGTGATACAGAAGGATTTAGATTAGAAAAAGGAAAAAAAAACCCACATCTCTCTTCTACCATCCCCGTGGCAGGTACTACTCACCTGGACACACCAAGCTCAGATACAGCCTCAGACTCATTCTTAACATTCTGGGAACCCAGTATCAATCAATAGGTCTTGCTCCTTGAGATAAAACCTATTTGGGACTCTTGTTTAAATCGATGTGTGAATGATCAATCTCTAACAGATGTCTGATGAACCTAGAAACATTAGGAGGATAACAGCTATGCCTTCTCACATTACATTCCTAGATAATAGTGTCAGAGACAGAGCAATAAACTAGAAGGACCTCCACAAGGGTTGGAAGGCCGTGCTGCACTGCCTGTGCTAGCTCTTGGCTCCCACCCCAAGGAGCAGAAGCAAGCCCAGACCACAGCCACCCCTCGCCGAGGCCTCTGGTTATATCCTAGGTTACTTCTGGGTCCAGCGTTACAGGAAAGTAGCCACGAATATCGTGGTGTGCGCTCCTCTAAAGTTCTGATATCCACATCTGTCTATTTTTTGCCTAAACTGTCACAGCACTTATAATATACTACCATTTTACTTTTACTCTAAAAGTTTTAAGCATTCTATGGCAGTTTGCCTGTGTGCGTGTGTGTGTGTGTGTGTGTGTGTGTGAGAGAGAGAGAGAGACAGACAGACAGACAGACAGACAGACAGACAGACAGAGACGGACAGACACAGAAGGGCAGTTAACCTGTGCATGTTTAGGGCTTTGGGTACGAAAAAAAAGGAGGGAGGGGAAGAGAGACAAAGGGAGGAACAAAGAAAGGGGCTGAGACACATGTTTGTTCTTTCTTCCACTGAGGCCAAACCACCACCACCTACTCCTTGGGACCTCCCTCCCCTCTCTGCCTCATCCTGGGCCTCCTTCCCCGGGGACCCATCCAATTCTCTCTCTCTGACTCCATCTCTCTGGCACTCTCTCTCATTCTCCATTTGCACACAGATCCTTTCCACTCCCGCAAGTTATCACACTGGCAGTCTCCAAAGGAAAAGAAATGCAATGTCTCTCAACTGTGAGTTGATGGAATTTTTATCTTCTTGACCCAAGTTTTCCCTGGTTGGGCCTGACTCACTCCACAGGAGCCAATCCGCCCTGGCCTGAGCCTCCTGGGTGCTGAGGCCCAGGCTGCGTGACACGGCATAGCATGTGCTAAGCCTCCAGAGGTACCCAGAGGTCAGCCTCACTGCACATCTCAAAGAGCAGTAAGCATACTACCACCATTCAGAGCCTTTCCTGGAAGAATTTTAAGAGCAGCAAAATGTCCTTTAGGAACCATTTGAACCTTATTAATGAAAGGAATGTTTATTGCTCTATTACTGACTTGTACTTTACTAATCCTTTCCCCAGATATCTTTTATCAGACAGGCACGCAGTTCATGTCTTTGACACGTCAATATTGACACAATCATCTGAAAACTCAAGTAGGGTGGCATGTTTCCCAAGAGAATTATCAACACGGTCACAGATATCGTCCGAATTGAATGCCAGCTATTGAAAACAGAAGGCTCTTCTAAGTACATAAAATTAAAGATGGTTGCTTCCCCCTATTTAATCTCATTGCAAAAACTACCTGCTCTATCATTAAGTGACAATATTTCCATCAATATTGTAGTTTTCTTTTTAACTTAACCCATTTTCTGAGTAAATTTTATGTCTCTAAGCATGTTAGTAAACCGGGACCCAAACAAGGAAAAAAGTTCTTTTAAAGACAATTATTATATTTGTAATCTACACATCTACGAAAAACTTTCAAGAAATTGCTGAATTTTCATTTCCCCAACTTCCAATGTCTCCTACACCTAAAAACACATGAAAGCTCTGAGAAATTTTAAATTTTCTGCAGATAAACTGAAACTTGGGCTAAAGGCTTGTCACAGCCTGCAAGACTATCAGAAAGGAATTCTTAAGTATTCAATTCTGACAATACAGAGATAATGGAAACCAAAGACAACCACCTAACTAATTTGGATTTTACTGAAATTGTTTAACTCTGGAGATAAGCATTAATTAATTTCTGGAGATAAAAATTCCCATTAACAAAGCTGTCAATCTTTTCTTAAAAAAAAACCAGAAATCATGCAAATCAGATTTGCAGTGGTTTGATGTGCAACAGCCAGATTACTGTTTATTGCTGTCTTTAAACTCCTGGGAACATTCTAGGGCTAGTAACAGATAATCTGAAGTAATTTAATATAAATTATTTTTAGCCATCAAATACATCAAAGATCAGAGAAATAAAGAAGGCAGCTGGAGGGAAATCCACTTGCTTGCAGTCAAACAACTCTACCAAAGCCACAAGGAGGGGCATCTCCTTTTTCCTATAGCATCTGGCCAGTGAGCAATACTGTTGGGAACAAGGGCCAGGGCATAGGAACAGTTAAGGTGGCCCAGAACACTCTACTGGGAAAAAAGAAGCAAGATAAAGCAATTTTAATAAAAATAAATTGTATAAAAATCATCTGAAAATTACCAAAACTACTTTCACTTTTGCATATTATTCTACATGGAACATAAGTTCTTAGATTTGAAAGAGACCTTCCAGAGCTTCTAGTCCAACTTGATTTTATTGAAAAAGAAATGAAAAACTCAAGCTTAGAAGGAACTGGCTCAGGTTCCCAGTAATTCGTGACAGATCCATGACTAAAGCAGAGGTCCTCCAACTCCTAGGGCAGTGCTCTTTCCACTACGTTAGCCATTCCTTGCTGGAATCCTGCTGCTTCTTACACAACAGACAGGCAGAATCCCAAGTCTACAAGGCCAACTATCTACCTTCAAAGAATTTATTGGTAAATTAGTTACTTGAAATTAAAAAGAAATTTCCCTATGAAAGCAATGTTGCCTTTGTTGGATGAGTTCCCAGGCCAGCCCACATAAGCGAACTTAGAAGCTATGAGAAGCAGAAGTGGGTAATCCTTGAGCTTTTTGAGATTTCTTAAGTCCTCAAATACCTCTAATTGAGGTTCCGATATGAAGCAAGCATTGAATCACGAGCCAAGTCACTGTCAAACCATGAGGGCAAAGTGGGTAAATACAAAAGCTTGGAATGAGATCAGCCTGAGTTCAAAGTCAGGTTCACCCAACCTTAGCAGACAGTTACAGACTTTATTCTCTCAGGAAAAATCTCATGGAAAAAGAGGAGGATGAGAGAAGAAAATCCTTTTACTCTTCATGTGTGTAACTACTGCATTGGTGGGTGAGAAATCAAAATAGTCCTTCTCCTCTCAGGAGTGAGTGAAGAGAGAGGAACGGTGAGAACATGTTGCCCCACGGAGGAAGGAGAGAAACCTTGTTCAGAAGCAATGGATGGGAAGCTGGCCCCAGAGCAGGGATAGAAGCAAAGGAGCATCGAGGACTTGCAGAAAGGTGTCTTCCAAGCCCTGCTCTCCAATATTCTGCAGGGAAATCCCTGCCGCTAACTACTGGGCCCCTCCCTCTCAATCCCCATCCCATGCACCTCTCCCATCTACACCACTTCCAACAACTCTCATCTGCTATGACCAGAGGGGTCACCACCAGCACCTCAGATTCCAGGGAGATTTAACTTTTCCTGATCAGCAGATGAGGGGACGGAAAAGGGCCAAGCAGGGAATTTAATAATCATCTGTTGTACATCAGGCCCTTCATACACTTCCTACAACAACCCTCTGACACAGGTCTTCATATCCTGAGCTGACCAATTAGACACCGATGCTCAGAAAAGTTTAATGACTTTGTTCAAGGTAACATGGTAAGCAACACGGGAACCGGGATTAAAATCTATAACTGAGAGACCACATGGGAGAAGGGGGGAATCTGCCACTGCCATCAGCTGGCTTTCTGAACACCGGTCCCTATAAACCACCACACACAAAAGTTAGGAGCTGCTGAACTCCACTATCCGTTCTGTGCTTTGCACAGGCTGCTGGGCTTATTCAGGAAATAGCTTCTTGGGAAAACGACCTCTGGGTTAGCACGTAACACAATGATTATATCAGCGCCTCACATCTGCATAGTAATTTGTGGCTTACAAAACCCTGCTCAAAGTAGCACTGAATTGTAATCCCAAGTATAAAATAAATATCCATGAATCTCTACTGATAATAAATAACTGAATAAATAAATAAATACAAGTGGCAGAATTGAGAAATGGGAAAGCATAATCCCCCACCCCCTGAGTTTGGGCTACGCATAGTGACTTCCTTCCAAAGACGGTCGTGGGACAAGGAAAGGAAGAGAGTAGCTTCACGGTGGAGAAATCTGTCCAACACTGTCTCAGCCAAGTGATCGAGCATATGGGCAGATATAATAAATGCAGCTCAAAAACAGGTCAAGTTCCATAGAGAGACTGATTTGTTTTTAAGTCTGGAAGCTAAAATATATTTGAGAATGAAGAGAGAAAAAGAAGGTGGTAAAGATTCATGAAAATTTGTTTGGCTGAGTCTGTCCAGATGGTTCAAATGAGCCATTTTGGGATTTCATAAGGGAAAGTTTGATTTTCCACCAAAGAAAAAATGAATGTGCTTTGTTAAAAAGGCTTGAGACTGTCTCTCCTCCCCTCACTGCAGCAAAAGGTCAACAGGAAGACAGAGGGGCAGAGAAGAGGTGAGCACTTATTTTAATTCAGATACACTCCCAATCCTTGATTCTGGTTTTCAATCCCCTCTGCAGCAACCCATGATGTGCAGACACATCATCATAGAAGTGATGAGGGGTAGGCAAGTGTTTAGAAGCTGCATGCTACCAAAAACATATTTTAAATATTCAGTTCTCTGTTATTTCACTCCTTGCAGAATTATAAAGGGTCAAGGGGGGTGAAACAGCCACATGAAAAGGAAACCAGAAGGGAATCCAGGACCACCTTCCTCACCTCCACTGCCCAGCCTAATTATTAAGTTTCCATGTCCATCCTTCTTTCTTATTACACCACCCAAAGAGTCATTCTTCTGACCTTGTAGCTTTTCTTCACATCTCCAAATACCTCCAGAAAGAATTGCTTGATCATTCATGCACACGGGAGTGACTGTTTTCATCCAGTCTCGCAGGTGAAGAACCCTTTCATAGAAGCATGTGGGGAAAGGTGAATTAGAGAAGGTGGAGGCGGCTATCCAGTCCTCTTATTTCTTCTTTCTTCTCTCCATCTCTTCATGGACGGATTCTTAAGTGTTCTCCTCTTTGGAGATTCCAGACCTTACCTCTCAGAACAGCTCAGGGCTTTCTGTGTCATCCAAATGTTAAGAATGGTTACAGTATTAATTAAATAAATAGCACACAGATTCTGAGGCTATAATTTGTCTACTTAGATCCTTGCTTACTATATAGCGTATGATTAAGCAGAAACAAAATTCTGCCTTTTAACTCTTTCCAAGCCGTGACATACGAGCTAAGTTAACTGTAATAAGCGCTGGAGATTTCTCCCAGAGAAACCACAAAAGAGCAGAAACCAACTCAGAAAAAAAACACACTTCAAAAGCGGACACATCCCTTTCCACCTGCTGCACCAGCTGCCATGGCTTTCCTCATTCTCATTCTATCAAGCAAGACCGTCAAACTCTATAGAATCAGTTTCAGCTCTACCAACTCTACTAATAAAAGCAAATTACAAAAGCTGCCCCTTTTTTTCTTTTTGAAGACTCTGCCTTTTTTATTGCTGGATTCAGACACCCTTAGTATTTGAATTTAAGCCAAAATTCTTGTAAAAACCAGATGTTCTATACAGAAGCTTATGCTTACCAGAGTTTCCTACCACATCTGAAGATGCTCTTTCCAGTGGACGATCCACCAATGCTGATGGCTACAAGTTTCACCAGGAGGTCTGGGTGATGATCCATCACAGGAGGTCCCTAACCAAGCTGAGTAACTCACACAGCTGTGCCTCACTCAGCATGGCACCGAATTCATTAAAAAATGACAAGTCCGACATCAAAGTTACCCTCAATGGCTTTGTAAATCCACACTGAAATCTCTTGAACAGGCATCAACACACAGCAAAATATCCTCGAGGTTTTCTTCACTTGCCTGTCTCGCTCAAGCCCCATACATCTTGGCAGATGTTCGCTTAAAACCTCTCTCCTCCTAAAACATTCTAGCCCTTCCATCTCACTTGCCACTCCCTACCTGCTGGAACTAACCCAGAGCTCTATGTTTCATCCAATGCTTCTCTTCACTGTACCACAAAACCAAAGATGCAGGTGCTAAAAGGGGAAAACAATCCTTCTTAAAAAGGAACACCCCTTTAAAAATTTACACTCCAGTGTCTTCCTCCTCAGACTTGTATTCATCAGCACTAAGTGGTGCTGTGACAAATCAATCCGGGACAGGAGGAAGAGGATGGTAGTCGCCCCTTTGTGGTCCTGCTTCCCTTGGATAGATAAGAACTGGGGGGTGTTCACAGCCCTGGACTTCAAGCAGGGCTCTCAGGAACTGTGGTGCATCTCAGAGAGCTCAGTGCAGGAAGGCAGTAGAAATGCATCCCTTCCTTACTCATTCTGTCACTGACGTGGTCACTCCTAGGAGGCCCACAGGCTGCAAATCCTTCCCCGCCCCTCCCAGAAATGACCCCTAGCCCGGCAAAGGAACACTGAGGGCCTCAATGAACACTTTGAAAACTATAGGTTGGATGATTTCTACAGACTTATCCTCCAATTTCATCCTTACCTATGACATAAGAACACACAACAGTTTTTACATGAAATGACCATCTCTTTTTAAAACACCTCTGAATGTATTACAATTAACTGCCTTTTCTCCCTCTTTCTCTCTCCTCTCAAGAAGAAAAAGAAAACCCATCAGCATGTCCAACCTATGAACTCCTGAGCTGGTGAAGCCTACAGTCGACAGCCTGAACCCTAGTTCAAGGGAACCTTTGGCGTTTGTCGGAAAACTACCCCTTTCCAATCACTGTCAGAGGCTGATTCAGCACAGACCATCAAAGGTCTCACGAAGATGGAAAACCATGCATAGCTAAAGGATTTGTCTGAGGCCCGCAGTTAATTATAACTGCGCTAGGGGCTGAGAGCCGACTCACCTGTCACCGTTCACTGCTCACTGCTCTGGACAAAAGGAGTTCAACAGGAACAGAAGCCCCATTAACTCCACAGGGGGCCTGGAAAACATCATCGGAAAAGTACAGGCCCTCAGGGATGGCGGATGCAAATGCTGTGCACTCGGGGTGCACGTGGACTTGGAAGCATTTGCACGCAGAGCTTCCATACGTGGGTGCAGCACCCCAGAGACACTCATGTCTGGCAGGTGGCTCTAGATGTTAACATGCTACGTGGAGAGAGACTGGGAGGGGAGAACAGAACCGAACCACGGATGGAAAGGGATGAATCTGCCACTCTGCTGAAGGTCGCAGCCCCCATCGACCTGTTTTTACTGTCTCCCCAAACAGTGCCTGCAGCCAGAATCAAGGCCTGTGTGGTAAACACTGAAATGTATGACAATAACTACTGACTCGTCTCAGAGCCTGAGGAAGGCAAGATGAACCATAACATGGTTTATATTTTTATCTATTTTTTAAAAATTCTTTGGCTCTTTCTCATATTAAAGGCATTTATTTACTGGTGATCTCTAGACAGCTTAAAAAAGAAAATGGAAGTTTCACAAGTATTGACAGCACCTGTCTCAATGGAAAACAAATCTCTTGTAATAAAATTGTATCGAAAATTTTTTTTCCCCCAAAAAAAAGGGGAAAAAATAACAACGCAAAAAAAAGAACAAAAAAAAAAGTTTTTCTGCGAAACACTGAAAATGCTTTCCCCTTATCCTTCCCACTCCATTCCAAGAAACTTCTCTAACCGTTTTTGCTCTCAAATCCCAACAGTCCTTGACAATAAACTTTCCAGGGTTAAAACTGATAAGGCTGGGTGTAAACTAGCACCTTGGGTGGGCCCCGTGCCAGAAGCAAGGAGAGAGAATCGCTGCAGGAGCTCTGCAGGGGGGAAGGTTCTAGAGTAGAGATGCAAGGCATAAACCGGGAATTCAATAGGAAACTGAAGTGACTTCCAGCTAAGCATGGCAGCCTGGTTTTAAAAATACTTCCAAAACCTCTGTTCTACTGCCATTTCCTCTCCAGTTCTTTGCTCTGTGGGTTTGTGTCTGTGTTCTATAAATACTGAACCTCATATTGGTGGGATTGAAGAGTAAACAGATAAATGGGGCTGTGTCCTGACTTTCCAGTTAGATGCTAGGACACCCTTTCCCATGTCAAAAACTCAGAAAACGACCTATGCCTCAGTCACTAGCCCACACAGGGGTGAGGGACTGTGGAGGCAGGACAGACAGGTTGGAAAGATGGGCTCTGGAGAAAAAATCAAGAAAAAAATCGAACTGGTAGAATTTCTGGTGCATCTAGTTTGGTGGTTTTTTTTGTTTGTTTTTTTTTTAGCTCTGTCAGAATTCAGGAGTAAATTCATGATAGATACACAGAAAAGCAATCAGAGTGTCCTATGTCCTGACATCCCCTGGCTCCCAATGCCAGCATTTTCAGGCTCTATGATCACACCCTGTGCTCTGGACCCCATCTGAAGGCTGTGAACAGTTAACACATGTATGTAGCACTCATGTCCCCCCAGGGCTATATGCTCCATGAAAGCGAAAACTGGATCTAAAGCCTCTTTAAAAGGCGCCACGTGGGGGACACTAAGGAAGCACATGTCCCCTGCCATGGCAGAGTGCAGTGAGAGATAGAATCTGATCGGGGTCAGGATGATGGCGCACACGCCCTCCTCCTTTCCCACCAGCCCTGTGTCCACAGACTGACTCCCCTCAGAGCTTCTCTTCCTCAGTTCTTACATGACCCACCACAAAAGGGGTATATTACCCAGAGATACATCAGGCTGACCCCTTGATCCTGATGTCTCCACAGCACGTGACCTGACACAAAAAGCTGAAGGAAAATAAGTATGTGGTCAGAGCAACACCAAGCTAGAATTAAGCTTGACCGTGAAGAATTTTGGCAAAAGTATGTAGTCCATATTTTTAATTTTTTGAGGAACTTCCATACTGTCTTCCATAGCAGCTGTACCATTTTATCCAGCGATCCCACTTTTCGGTATTTATCTAAAAGAATTAAAATCAATATCTCGAAGAGATATCTGCACTCCCATATTCACTGCAGCATTATTCACAATAGTCAAGATGTGAAAACGACCTAAGTGTCCATCAAAAAATGAATGGATAAAGAAAATGTGCACACACATACAATGGAATTCAGCCTAAAAAAAAAAAATGGAAATGTTGCAATAGGTAACTACATGGATGAACCTAGAGGACATTATGCTAAATGAAATAAGCCAGTCACAGGACAAATACTGCATGAGTCCACTTTTATGAGGTATCTAAAATAGTCAAACTAATAGAAGCAAAGAAGCAAAGAACAGGATGGTGGTTGCAGGACAACGGGGTGGAGGGCAGCGGGAAGGGGTGGAGGACATGGGGGGTTACGAATCCGTGGGCATAAAGTTTCAGTTAATCAAGATGAATAAGTTCTAGAGGTCTGTGGCACAATGTTGGGTCTATAGTTAACAGTACTATACACTTAAAAGTTTGTTAAAAGGGTTGACCTCAAGGTAAATGTTCTTAACAGGTGGAGATTCAAGGATAGCTACCTCTGTTTTTCTTTCGACTCCTCAAATTCTTTGGGCTTCTTAACTCACACTGACAATAAGTGGTGAATAATTCCAAGCCAGACAAGCCTGCTTTGCAGGTAGACTCTTCATTAATTCTATGAGGAAAACTACTGTTAGATCCTACAGCTCTAGAAAAGGGGCACGAGAACTGAAAAGGCTAGTGAGCTGCCTTAAGGCCCAAATCTTAATGTTCTCAGCATTTGTAGCACAAAAAATTGCCAAGAGGCACCCACATAATTCTCATAATCCCCGGTGACGGTGAGCTGCAATCGCAGTGTGACAGTGGCCAGTCGCTCTGGAGGGTAAGTGGGACACCGAATGCCCCTGAGCCTGGCTCAAAGGAACCTGCAAGCTAATGAAGATACTGACTGTGGAGGGTTCAAATAGACACTTAAGGGGGCAAGTCATGGAGAAGGAATCACAAGCAGGAAAAAAAAAAAACTGGGAGAGCTAATTTGGTGCCTGTGCTGAGCGACGGCAGTTGCCCTCCTCAGAATGCAAATTTCATTCTTACCCAGAAGAGTTCATTGTGCCTACAGGACATCTCTGACAAGTAGTATACACAGGATGGGTCAGAACTATTATCCTGTAACCTGTAACCCTCCCTCCCACCACAGAGAATCCGGACTTTGCCCTGAGGAGGGCCGGGCTTCTCCCAGGCAGCTTTCTGAATATGAGTGTGCAGAGTCCAGGACATGGGAGGAGAAGAGAGTAGCAAAGTCTGAGGAATTACCAGATGGGCTAAATCAGTCACTTCCCGTGGAACTGAAGGAGAGAGGGAAAGAGTAAAAAGAGCAACACCATGGGGCTCAGTAGCGAGTTTTTTGGATTTTCTATCCTAGGCAGCTTTGAGTTCTGATAGACATGGACAGGAGAGAAAGAGGCCTTGTGTTCTCTTGGAAGAAAGTAAAGAACCAATTTTAGCTCTTTCAAAATGACTCTTGTCTGCTGGATCCTTTCTTTACCATGGTACCACTCCAAGACAGGACCTGCTGGGAGCTGGCTTCAGCAGGCGACGCACAACACCAGGATCATCAACTCTAAGATCTGTGACTCTGGGCTGCATATTTCAACATTATGCATAAACTGCTTTTCTCTTTCCTATACCCATCACATTAAATTAGCGATGACCAACGTAGGACAATGAGATACGCGTTAGATTCATGTGGGATGTCATATCGGGGTTATAAATATTTTATTTTTCAATTGATTTGGGTGTTTTCTTTTTTCTTTGGGAGTAAGAAATGAAAGCGGTTTGCTAAGAAAATCATAATGTAGACATGGGTATGTTTAGCTTATTAAAAGAAACTAAATTGAAAGATTATTATAGTAGGAATAAATAAATGAACAAAAGTGGTTATAAGTTATTCTTATATAAGACCCCAGATTTTGGAAGCCAGGTTCAGATTTTCCAGGTTCATTGCTCATTAAGCAGTTACTCCACATACCTAAAGTTAATTAAAAGTTAAAAAATAATAAAACCATGTTTTCTAAATAATCTCTCATGCAGTGATTTTCCTTACAAAAACAAGTTATGAATAATATTAGTCTAAACACTCTTCTATTTCATCTCAAAACACCACAGATGACCTTACATCAGACCTCCTGCAGGCCTCAGTCTGCTCTATCAAGCCCCACTGGCTGCCTTCCCCCTCATATTAATTCTACTCCAAGGTTTATCACTAACTGTTCATCAAATATGAAGTTTTCTTTCCTTTATCAAACTACAATAATAACATGACTTCAAAAATTCAAAAACAGAAAACAGACTATGGTCATTTTCATCATGATTATCATCACATAAAATCTGTAGTATTTACTTACCCACTCTGGGTACCATTCAATAATGAATCAATAATGAAATTGGACTTGAAAAGCATTTTTCCCTATGTGATTCTTATTTTAAGATATATGTATCAAGAAAAAACTTACTAAACAAACTGAATATTATGTATATCAGAACAAGAGGAAAGAAATGTCACTTTTAAAGTTCCAAGAATTTTAGCCGAGCATGATATATTGGAAGTGTTTTTAAGCTTTACATTTTGCTGATATTTTACAATGCATTTCATTATCTCCTGTGGTAAGTCTGTGGAACAAGTTGGAGAAGAAGGAAGTAAAAGCAAAGAAAACAGTTAACGCAATGACTAAAGTTCTGGGGTCAGATGGACTTGAGTTCTAAACCTCATTTCTGGCTCTGAGACATTAATCAGATACCTTAAGCCCTCAGTCTTCGCCCTACACCTGTAACATCGGGATTACAAGGGCATGTAAGGCATAGTGCAGTGGAGACGTAAAGAAAATTAATAATTAAATAGTACTAAAAGTTATCTAAGCTATATACTTAATGTTTTGTGCCCTCCCAGTATGTTTCATCTTATAAATATAATAAAAACTGAAAATATGTGTGTACAATTTCCTTTCAATTATCTAACAATCAAGTCCAGTTATAGAATTGCTTTCAAACACAGCAAATGGTAGGCAGCTTTGAAGTGGAGTGATTTGAGGGCCAAAAAAGAAATTTAGTACCTTTAAATATTTCCAGTGTGTCCTCGCTATGCAACTTGAAATTCTACCATTCGGGATTAACTGATTTGGCTAAAACGCTTCAATCATCTTGTAAATGCAAATACTCCCGTGAGACCTCAGAGTAAAGGGATTCTTCACATCACTCCCAGAAAAGAGAGCACTGAGAAATGGCTGTCTTGAGGGGTGAGGAGCTAGGGGAGAGAACAGGAGAGAACCAGAGATCATGGATCAATGAGTAAAGGAAGACAGATGGAGGCTGCACGTTTGGTCACAGAGAGTACAAGGACTTAAGACCTCAGAGGAGTCAGGGAGCACAGCAACAGAAGGCACCCAAGTCAGATTTCTCAGTTGCAAGACCCCAGGGCAGCCCCCAGGGACAGCCAGAGGTCATACGCAGGCTTGCCTTCAGCATGTTGACAGGCACCCCGTCCTGAGTCATCCCACACAATTCACCTAGAGCTTCACTGGGCACAACAAGAGAGGAAGGAGGAACAGTGATCTGAGATCCTGTCCCTCGGGCTAGGCCGGGGGGTGGGAGAGTGAGGGGCAGAGAACAAAACGCTCCCTTGTGCAGAGGGAGTCAGGGAATCTTGTGTTTAAAATATTTTGTAAGCCAGGTGGGGAAAGGTGCGAATCACCTCTGTCGGCCACTGTCCACCTTCAGACCTCAACGTGAACCAGCTCAGACAGGGGCATGTCACAAAGGAGGAAAGGCTGGGCAGGGCTCCCCAGGGGTCTGCAGAATAGAGCTTGATTATAATAAAAACAGGTTTTCGTTATTACAATAAACATGTGGCTCTGAAACAAATAAAAAATTCAATCCAAAGTTCCAATCAAATTATTGTTATATACCCATCGTTTTGGATTATCTATGAGATGGCTTCTACCCCACCCATGATGCATCAGCACAGAAAACACAGAGTGGATTCTACTTCCTTCGCTATTTGAGCAATTTCAGGGACGTTCTTCCTGCATTGTATGTACTCAAACTTGCTCCTTTAATTCAAAGTAATCATTATTATTTTATTTTTATTATTATAAGAAGCCTAGAGTGAAATGAAAATATTCTTCATGGCACCATGTAATACAACTACTATCCTCCTTTTGCTCCATTTCCTTTCACTTTTTACACATTTCTCTCTTCTTTTTGTTATCTTTGAAAAGGTGTAAAAGCCCAAAGGACAAAGGCCTGCATAATCAATAGTCTCTCTTCTCTCCTGTTCCCACAGCCACCTGAGTCTCCATCTCAGAGGCAGCCAAAGGAACCAGTTTCTTCATTCATCATTCAGATATGCATTTTAATGTGTTCATAAATCAAGTTTGAAACCTGCTTTTACTTACCTTAAAAACTCTATCCTTGGTCACTACACTAAAACTGCAAGATATTCTATCGTCGCTAATTTGCTTAAACTCACCCTGTTGCAATTAAACATTAAGGTTGCTTTCAAATTTTCATTATAAAGAATGCTGCAGTAGTCATCTTGGGACATTGGCTACTTTTTGCAATATTGTGGAGTACTTCCTGCAGCTGGAACACCCATCCCTTCCCCATCTCCACCAACCCTTTTGATAGCCATGCTGAAGGTTAAAAGAAGTATGCAGTCCATAGTCCACACCAGCCTTGTCATGCTATTGGAAAAGACCAGCTCATGTGGAAAAAACAAAGCCCATCAAAGTAGGCAAGGTCAATCTGGTGATGCCCACACATGGTTATCACACGAAAAAGCCAAGGCCAAATCAAAACCATGTCCCTAAACCAAGCACAAAGTCTTGCAGATGATGATGAGATACACTATGGTCTGGGCCCCTCAAACACATGCTCATATCCTCGGGTTAATTCACAGGACTAATGTGTTTCATCCTGAGTATCATTCTTACTCAAAGTTTTGGGAAATGAGATATTATATTTATATTAATCAAGATACCTTGTACACTGCTGATAGGAATCTAAATTGGCACCGCCACTATGAAAAATAGTATGTACATTTCTCAAAAAATTAAGAATAGAATTACCATATGACCCAGCAATCTTTCTTCTGAATATCTACCCCAAAATTTTGAAATATTTATAAAGATATATGTATCCCTATGTTCATTGCAGCATTATTCACAGAAGCCAAGACATGGAGACAACCAAAGTGTCCTTTGATAGCTGGCTGGATAAAGAAGATATGATACATATATAAATAGAATACTACTCAGCCATAAGATGAAACGCTGCTATTTGTGACAATATGGATGGATCTCAAGAATATCATGCTAAGCAAAATAAGTCAGATGGAAAAAGTCAAGAACCATATGATTTCACTCATATGTGGGTTATAAAACTGGAAGCAATAAATGAACAAGACAAACTCATAGAGACAGACAACAGTTTAGTGGTTACCAGAGGGAAAGGGAGGTGGGAGGACGTAGAAAAGAGTAAAGGGAGTCAAATATATGGTGACAGGACACTTAACTTTGGGTGATGAGCTTACAAGGCTGTAAACAGATGATGTATTATAGAACTGTACACTTGAAACCTATATAATTTTATTAATCAACATCACCCCGATAAATTTAATACAATGTTTAAAAATATACCTTAGAAGAGGCACAATTCAAATGAGTTTCTAAAGTAAAGCTCAGAAAATAAGAAAAGATATCAATAACATTTTGGTAGAGGCAGGCAGCTAAGGCGCTGCCCCCACTCCTCCCAGAGTCACTGCTTAGCCTGACCCCTGGACTGTGAAAATGCTGTGGTCTTTGATAGAAACCCATCTCAAATCCAAAAGAGAAGGAGCTGCCTCAGATGCTGTGTGGAAGTGCCTTTTAGGTGATCCGTGCAGGTCCAGGGCAAAGGTCTGAGGGTTCTCTGCCAGACATGCCACCTCCCTAGCAAGGGACATACAAGGCAGCCTTTTCTCTCCCCACCCTACCCCGTCAGTCATTTTTTTATTCATCTGATAAGTCTGAAATGAGAAAGACTACAGGCCTAGCATATACTAGATAAAGAGATGAAAAACATAGCTCCTCTTTCAATATCTCTATTCTGGTGGAGGGAGGTGGATACATCTAATAGCTTTTAGAGCACCAATTTACACTAAGCACCCAGGGAGAACATTGCAGGGTAACACTGGGTGGAGGGTAACAGGAATGGGAATTGAGTTTGTATATGAACTGGTGAGGGTGAACTGGGCAGCCATCCTTCAGGACTTACCTCGGACAGCATGAAATTCCATAACCTCCCTAACCAGGGCGCATCCCTCAATTCTCTCGACTTCCTTGCAGATCCTTACTGACTTGCAAAGCCTTTCCATTCAAAAAGGGTTCAGTTTGGGACATGTGGACTAAAGTGAGGCAAAACTTGCCAATGAGGCATTATCCCATGACCTCTCCGGGGAGCAATCTCCAATTCTGATGAGACAGGGCGTTGGAAAAGGAAAATGCCCACAGAGGCTTAGGCCGCTGAGTAGGAGAAATCAATACGTAGATTTAAAGCTGTTAAAAGACAGCCTGACTCTGTTGCTGGCTTCTCGTGTTGCTGGCTTCTCGTGTTGCTGGTGGTTTCAGACTGTCATTAACCATGATCCATCATTCTGATAACCCCCAGGGCCCTTCTGTGCTGCAGGGAGACTAGGTTCCCAGTGTTCTGAACTCCCCTGTGCCTGCTTCAGGTGACAAATGCACATTTTGAGGTCTGGTTTTCAAACATTTTGCCCATGTGGATCAGTCCTGTATTTGCAGCTGGATTAACCATGGGCAATTCTTCAGCAGTTCTAAACCCTTTAATGTCTGCAGTCCTAGCAATGCATTTCTGTCCTTGAAGCCTAACCCAGTAGAGAAGCCACGGCATCAGTTCATCAGCAGAAGCCTGGAAGAAGATTGCATTCCTTTGGCTGCAATAAAAAGTCCTGGAGAACTCGAATAGGGTCAGAACTCTTCACTAATTGATTTAGAAGAAATTTGGAACTTTGGTTTTAACTGGAGTTATATTAAAATCCAGGAGACTACAATCATGATTGCTGTGGCTATTTAGATAGCATCTCTGTGGTTACTACCTGGAATCGCCCAGGATTCCTGGAACTTACCAACAGAGCATCCTCGATCGGAAAAAGAAAATCCAAGATGAGGCAGAGGCCCAAATCTTCATTTGACGCCGTTAGCCAGGCCATCAAATATTGAAGTGAAACAAAGCTTATTTTTATAGGAATTTTAAACACTGCCTCATGGTCAGTCAGTGGGATGATTTAGAATCCCTCTTCTTACATCAAATAAATTGAACAGGAATGGAGAAAGGAAATAACTTGCACCATGTCCCACTCCATTTGTGATTTATTTACTCCTCAGACCAACCATATCCACCCTACCAGACACCATGAAATGTACTTTCCATACATTAGTATTTATTATTCTCATTTTTCAGGGAGATTAAATAAAACGCCTGCTTAGGAGTCATAGTCCTAAAACTCAAGGCACGACTCAAATCCAGAAGTTTTTAACCCACCCCTACCCCCACACCCCCACCCCCCACCCTATTCCATGCTCTTTCCCTTTAAACAAGACATCATTTCATTCACCACCATGAGAAGCAGCCCAGATGTCTCCCAAGTATCCTGGAAAAGGATGGATTATCTAAACCCCAAGCCAGCCTCCCTTTTCTTCCCACTGTATTGTACTATTCCCCTGGAAAATGGCAGAAGAGAAAAGGCAATAGTCAAGCTCCTACCCTCCAAGAGAACCACTCGTGGCATCTCTATAACTACTGAATGTCATCACAGCCAGCAACTTTGGTGACATACAGTCATCACAGTTTGCTGAGCCTGTCCTACTCAAATTATCCTACCACAGTCTTTGTAGAAGAATTTGGCAGCATCTAAACTGTAGTGGTACTTTTATTTCTAGGAATTCATCCTGATAATACATACCCCCCAACACACAATGAAAAAATGCACATGCCTATGCATATGACAGTTGTTGAACAAACTGTGGCACATTCACAATGGAATACAACACAGCTGCAAAGAAGGATGTAGACAATCTCTATGAACTGATATGAAGTGATTTCCAAGACATTGTTAAGTAAAAAACACCAAAGTGCAAGAGTATCTATAGTATGCTACCCTTCATGTTAGAAAGAGGAGATAAGAAAATATTCATGTATCTGCTCATTTTGTGCAACAATAAATACAGAATGATAAATGAGAAACTAAGGAGATCGATTATCTACAGGGTGGGGTGGGAAGAAGGTGGAAAGAAGAGGGGAAAGGGATAAGGAGGAAGTAACACCTCTTAGTATGCCTTTTTGTGTTGTTCTGGTTTTCAAAACCATGCTTATGTTCCTCATATTCAAAAAATAAATAATTAAAATCAACCAGGATGTGAAGGGACAAAAAATGAAGTACAAAAAGTAACAAATGAATCTAACTATACTACAAATGAATAATATAACCACACTGAAAGGAGCGGGGAAAGCAAAGAACTAATCTAAGCAACTTTGGAAAACAGTATCTTGACTAGCTACTGTAATGCCAAAGATAAAAAGAACTGTACAATAATTATTATACTCTAGTGAGTAGGTTTTTTCCACGGGCACATCGGTTAACAATTCAGAAACTATTCTACTTTATTCTGTATTCTAAGACTGAGTAAATAAGTAAACATATCGCGGTTAACAGGAGCCAGGTTTCTCTTCAAGGAAGAAAGGAGTTACGAATGAGAAAAGGAGCAAGACTAGAATACGCCCTGTGCAGTTAGATTAGAATAGGTCAAATCAGTACAAATTCAAAGTCTGTGACAAGAAGATACATAGAGACAGGGAAGTGTGTGTGTGTGTGTGTGTGTTTCCTAGCTCTGTGCTCTGAGTAGGTATAAAATCAATGACACCTCAATATCAGTGAGCACATCTAGCATCTAAGATCTTGGTTTCTAAATCCTATTGTCTACTAAAGGAAACAGGACTCCTTGAAGAAATGGCTGCTTCTAGGACTGGGCAGGACAAGTACGAAATGAGCATAAAACATCTTGAGATACCGAAATGAAAAAGTCCAAAAAATATGATGAGGATATATCTTAACGGACAGTGGAGTCAATCTGAAAGATCTCTCAATGGTCAAATCTGGAAGAATTTGAGCAATAAAATCAATGATAATAGTAATGGTTTATAACATGTAGAATCAACCAAATATCCATGAGTCCATACCAGTATTAATAAGCAAATGAATAAATAAATAGAGAAGGGAAGCTGTTCCTCATAGTAGAATTCCAATTCTGAAACGCATATAGAATAATGGAAATAGAAAATTACCATTTGGTAAATGCAACGGTAATGACTGTGGTAGGCAAGAATTTATTAAGCAATTAGAAAGTATGATGACAGGCAGGATATTTAAATAATCTCAAAGCATTTCCCGGCAAGATGTGTATTAATTACAAAGGAGGAAGTTAACTACATTTTATTGAAGAAAGTTTGCACTTTGCCCAAATGACCCAAGTTACCATCAGCAGCAATGGAACCTCTCAGTATCATATCCACCCTCATGAATTAAACTGAGGTGGAAAACATTTCTGTGGTATTTTTGTCCAAAAAAAAAAAAAGCATATCCTGAATTCAGCCATGAGGAAACATCAAACAAACCCATTTTGAGAAACATCCTACAAAATAATGGGCCAGTACTCTTTAAAAGTGTCAAGGTCATGAAAGAGGAAAACTGAGGAACGGCCACAAACCAGAAGAGACATAGGAGACATGACAACTAAGATGAAATGTGTGATCCTGGACTGGATGCTAAATTAGTCCCCAAGAACTTAAAAAAAAAAAAAAAAAGGACAGTAGCGGGACAACAGACAAAATCTGAATCAAGAGTATAGAATAGTTAATAGTATTATACAGTATGAATTTCCTGGTTTTGATGCATGTACCATGGTTTATAGTATTGATAACTAGATGTTAACATTTGGGGAAGCTGGGTTAAGGGCATATTGAAGGTCTACGTATTAATTTTGTAATTTTGGTGGGAGGTCCTTAATTTTTTTAAATAAAAAGTTAAAATATAAAAATAAATTTAAAAACAAAAATTTTCCCATCATACTCTCATTTCTTGGGAAGCTGCCTATATTTTTCCTGTACAACCATATAGAAGGTGAGACAAAGAAACAGACTGAATGAAAAATAAGCATATCAATGTAAGAAGCCAAAGGTTAACACAAGAAAATCATCTGATAAAAAAATGTCTAGTCTACAGCCATGCCACCCTGAATGTGCCTGATCTCATCTGATCTAGGAAACTAAGCAGGCTCGAGCCTGGTTAGTACTTGGATGGGAGAGCACCTAGGAAGACCAGGTGCTGTAGGTGTAAAAAGAAAAATCTCTAGTAAAGAAAATGCCTTTTTAAGAAATGAGGAACAAAATCCTCTAGGAATTTTAAAAGCAGAAAATTTATCTCTTTTGAGCTAAATGTGCAAATGTATTTTTGTGGATGATAAACATATTATCGTGAATATACTTCGAAAGAAAAAAAAAACAACTGTTGGCCTCCACAGACTACTTTCAGCTTAAAGAATGCCATATACTTAAGGAGAATGTTTGAACCACAATCTTGCAAACACATTACATGAAATAGCAAACAGGAAAGGAGATGTGGAGAACAGGAGTGGGGAGGGGGCACCAAGGACACGTGGGATGTCCAGTGTCTGGAAGTTGCTGAGTATTCCAGTCGCTGGCAATGACATTTCTAAATTGTGAAAAATAATGACGCTCTCATACCATGACTCATAAAGGAAACACTGTAATCAGTAATTTATTATTCTATTCCTCAGCTTTATTCACTGACTCGCATGAACTGGAGTAAAAAGTCCTAACTTAGCATAACTTGGCTTAGTCTTTCTGATTTGGGCAGCGGGGTGGTGGGAAGGACTTTTTTTTTTCCATCATGCAAGGTGTCACTATAACTTGAGCAAGGTCCCTTCTAGCTCGACCAAATTCAATGAGTCCACAACTCTATGAGTAGGGCACATTTTGTTCCACAGGGAAGCACTGCATCTAAAATGTGACTGTGCTATCTATAATTAAGGCACCTAAAGGCAATTGCATGGCCCAGCTGTGTGAGTGCTGGCTTCCCAATGTACTATCCGTGCAATGACCTTAGCAATCAAAATAAAGTAGTCCACCAGCAAACATGAAGCTAAGAAGAATGCTGCCAGTCAGGGCTCTACCCACTGCAACAGCTACCAGACATCCAGCCCACAGCAGGGCTGTTAAGTCATGTGTTGAAGGCCTTCCGGACCTCAAATCAAGTCTCCCTGCCGCCAGGTGGACTTCCTATAGGCCCCCAGCCTCAGTCTGGTCCTCTTCCTCTATGTTCTCATAGAACCCTGCACTTCCACATGGATGACACTTCAAACAATGAAATATAATTGGCCATTTCTCTCCCTTTCTCTCAGCTGGACTTAAGCTATCTGAAGCCAGGGTCCATGCATACCCTTCCGTACCTCCCCAGGGTATGATACAGTGCCTGGCCTGTGCAGGCACCCAGTGCATGTTAGCGGGCCGGTGGAGATGTAGAAGGCACACCTGACCATGCATTCAGTCCAGCTATGTTCGTTCACGTAACCTACTTGACTGAACTCCTACATGCCAGGCAGTGTCCTAGGTGCCGAGAATGTCATGATGACAAAGACAGAGGAGGAGCTAGCCTCTGGAAATGAGAATCTAGTAGGGGACACTGACCTTGAACATATGACCATGCAAATGATTATATTATTACAATTGGGGAAAACATTGTTTAAAAAAAAGGTAAAGCAGAGCTATTAGATCATGTAACTGAATAACCTTACCACATGAGCTCTCAATTTAAAAAGAGTACCCAAGGCAATGACAGGGTTTGGGGAGGGTGGAAATAATCTCAGCAGTCACAACCCCACACTTTAAAAATCCAAGGGAAAAAAACTAGAGACGAGCCAAGTGCCAGCCTCAGGGAAATGGCTACACATGGCTTATCCCAACAACCTGAGGGACTATAACTACTGAGCCATTTAAAAATGACAAGTATGTGAACTATGTTGATATGTGGGAAGATATTAATAGAGTTTATTATGGATTAGATTTTTTTTTCTACTATAGAGGTGTCTAGGTTCATTAACAAAAATTTCAGAACTTGGCCTCAACCTCTCCTGCCTCCAAGATAACCTACACTCCCAGGGCCTGGCAGCCCTGGTGACCTCAGGGTCTTGGTGGCAGAACAGGAGCACCAGGAGGGCTTTGGAGGCCATCCAGCAGGTCTCCTCGTTTCCCAGATGCAGACTCCAAGGCGTATGGTCAGGGAGCTGACATGGGCCAGTGTCTCACGCCCTTTCCATCCCACATGGGGACAAGGGGTTCCTTAGATAAGGCTGGAGATCAGGTGGGTGACCATATCCTCCATCAGGAAGAAAAGGCTCTCCCCTGGGAGGATGTGGAGAGGCTTCCTGAAATGCCCTGGAACCCGCTCTTCCAACAGAAGACGACAACTAGGCCGGTCCTCACAGCAGGTGGCTGGCTGAACCTGAATGTCCCCGCTATTTTTCAAAGGTTAGTGGTTTAATCTTTAGCTACTCGAAGTATGGAGCCTGGACCAGCAGCACCAGCATCACCTGGGAGCTTGTTAGAAGCACAAAACTTTTGTCTCACTCGAACCTATTAAAACATCATCTGCGTTTTTAACAAGATCCCCAGAAGAGTTACATGCACATTAAGATCTGACAAGCACTAACGCAGCCCTAGAGCATGGAGGATTCATTTATTCTTTCTTCAAAGCTTCACATACTTCTCTGCTAAATCCTGGGGCAGACCCAAAGGTCTGACAAGGTGCCTACAAGGTCCTCTGGAAGAGAAAGCCAAGTAAGCAAGTGATGCAGCTGCTCTGTGCAACCCCAGGGAGAGGAAATCCACAGCTGAAACACTTAAGCCGTTTTGAGAAAGAAGCCAGAGGGTCCAAGGTTGAGGATGGATCTATGAAAGTCTTTAGAAAAACTACATGTTAAACTACAATAAAAGAGCACCCTTAATAAAAATAAAAATAAAAGTAAAACATACATCTAGGGCCTTTTACACAACTCCCATCAGTCAGTACAGTGCTGTGCTGTTCTTTCCATTTAGCATCCTCTGCTGGCTAGGAACGTTCACAGTCTCTCTTGCCCAATGTTGCCGTGCCCTGCTGTAGATTAACTTTGTTTTGTTGCAGACAACATGGATTCTAAATGGCCTATATCAGCATCTTTCAGCTTGACTTAGAGTTCAAGGCTGACACAGAGTCATCCAAGCTGAGATCAGACATTTACTAGCTTGGAAATTCCTAGACAAGTGATATAATTCAAACCCTAACCCCAAGTGAGGGCAGGCCTGGAATGACAAATCCCACCACACCCGGCCCCAAGCCTGAGAGGGTAACCTGCCTGGTCATCTCCCCAGTCAGGTGGGCATATTTTCTGTGGCCCATTCTTTCACCAAGGATGTGGTCCTGAGGGGCTTGGCTTTAAATAAGGATCCTTGGGCCTAAGGTTTCGTCTTCTATCCCCACCTCCCTAGGTGTCTTTAGGCCAAGACTGACCAACTTTCCTGGGGCTGCTCTAGCATCAGTTCACACAGTTCTCACTTATGAAAAGGTTTTTGGATGTTGGGGATTTCCTGTGATTTCTTGTTATCTTGCTACACATTTAAAAGGATGCTCAATATTTTACAGACAGCAGTACTAAGTGTTCTGTAAGATGAGAGTTTTCAGGATCTCCCACTTTCCATACTGCCAAGAATAGAAGTCCCAGGGTATACAGTCAGTGTATGTATGAATGTATGTATGTATGTATATATGTATGAATGTGTGTGTGTTTGTGTGTGTGTGTGTGTGTGTGTGTGTGTGTCTATATATATATATATAAATTAGGTGAGGCAACCTTTGGTTGACCTCACAGACTGCAAGGACCTTGTCATCTTATAATCTCTTATTTTTTATGCCTATAGCACCTGGTCTTCCTAGGTGGTCTCCCATCCAAGTACTAACCAGGCCTGACCTGCTTAACTTCCGAGATCAGACGGGATCGGGCTTGTTCAGGGTGGCATGGCCGTAGACGTCAATGAGATATTTTAAATCAAGCTTTTTTTCTTACACAAGCTGTGCATGCAAAATAATTTAAATCCCATCTAGTCTAGCCTCTCATCCACAAAAAGATCTGATCCTGTGTCTCACTAGCTGGAGGAACAAGTCAAGTAAGCACATTTAACAAAATGCTGAAAAATGAGGACAAATAGAAAGAAGAAATAACACCAATCCCTCTACTATTAGACATATAGTTTATTTATAATATTTATTATTAGAATTCCTTATTATAAATAACACTTTAAAATGAACATGTTTATGTTTTGTGTTTTATGACATTTCCTTAGGATTCATTTCTGGAAATTAAAATTATTGAGACAAAGGGAATCAATTTGTAAAAGTATTTTCTAAATTAATAAATAATAGCTAAATAAATGTTGCTTAATCACTTTTCTGAACGAACTATACTTCCAAAGCAAGAGCGAAGTTTGAGAATGTCCATCTCACAGCGTCCTATTAAGTTTGAGAGGTACAAACGATTTTGTTCAAGAGTCACTGTGTGGGTCTAAGACATTAAGACATTTGAAAAAGAAAAGAGAATGGAAAAGAGAAATATAAGACTGTAATCTAAACTGAAAAGGCAGAGAATTATAAATCCAAAAAGAAAAGCTACCATCAAAAAAAAAAAAAATGCCTCCCCGCCAAAAAATACAGTCCAGAAAAAGTGACAAAGAGCAGTGAACAAAAGTCAAGACACAGCCATTATTATATACAAGTTAAACATCTGCTTTTCAAAAGCAGCAAGAAGGTGCCATTTACTGCTTTCTGTGGTTGACATGAGTGTAAGCACTGTCTTGGTTCTGCCTGCCAGCCTTCCTCCCTTCCACGTGTGACCCCCACATGCCCAGAGAAGGACAGGCTGAGCCGGGTACCCAGTACACACTCAAAGGTCCCTTGAGATCACAACTTCCCAGGCTATAATCAGAGCACTAATTCCAGAAACCCACTGGTCCTTCCCTCATCTACGTAAGATGAAGTTGGCAAACATATCCCTGCTCCTTTTCTAAGAAAAAAAGACCTTTAACAGAAATCTTAAACTGGTGATTTTGTTTTCAACCTCTCCATCCACCGAAGTTAAGGAAACCAAAAGATACATTTCATCAATTTCTAAACAGCAAACATCAAAACTGACAGTCTTATTTAAAATTTAAAAAATAGAGAAAGGAAGAAAGTCTTTAAACTAGCATCCAGCTGGCGCTCTGTAGACTCTTTGTATAGTGGATTTTAAATTACAGATGAGAGTAAAACAACATGAGCAAAAATAAAGAGTAATCAAGGTCTCTTTCTGCAGAAAATCTCCAGGACAGCCTTGGCCCTGATGGTCTCTGGCCACCATGCCAGCTGTAATAACCGCTCTGAAAAACACAGCTCCCCGAGAAGCAAGGGTTTCTTGGTAAATAAAAGCTATGATTACTGGAAAGCGGAAATGCTCAAGAAGAATCACCAAAAGGAAAAAGGATTTTGAAAAATCTTCAGGATTATCAAATGGAGTCAACCTTTACTGACTAGACACAAAAAGCCTTCCTGAGGACACGCTCTGCATGCTGCACACTCCCTGCACTCTCTCTAGTCCCTGTATATTTTTCCACCTAACAAGTTTATTTTATCATCACAATTACATTCAACAAAACTTGCTCTCTGCAAAACAGTCTTGGTTTCTGTTGCTTCTCTGGAAACTTCCTTGATCCCTCCCACTTAAAGGACAGTCATATCACATTTTCCTTTTATAGTATTACATGACACAAATTATAATGATAAACCCATCTCTAAACCATATGTTAGTGGCTCTGAAATTAAAACAAAATGTAGATTGTCCAGTACTGCAGAATCTAAGATTTAGAAGGAACCTCAGAGGGCACCACATTCTACTCTCCACCCACTAAAGACACACCCTAACCCAGCCATCAAGCTTGCTCAATCTAGTATCCAATCTGTCCACCAGTAACCTCCATCCACCAAGGTAGTAGAGGTAGCTTGCCTTCTGGAGCCACCCAGAACAGGCCTACTCCTCCCCCAGGACAGACCTGACCTCCAGGAAGACACTGTGCACGATCCTGCCAGGTTTCCAGGCCCAGCTGCCCAAAAGCCCTCCAGCCAAACACCCTCCAAAGAGTCAGGAACCCTCCTAAGATGCTCCTTACAGAGCATTACATCTGGTGCCTCTGTATCCCTTTGACAGAATATAAAGCTTTATAGGCCATCTCATCCTATAAAGTTTTATATTCTGTAAACATAGTCAACTAAAACATACAGGTCATCTTTTATAGAAGTGCTGTTTTTGCGGTTTCTTTCTATACCCCTGTAATGAAATTTTTAACCCGAGGCAAGACATTTATTTCAATTACATTTCACCTCCTTAGTTGATTTCAACCTTGGGATGTCAGCTTTATCATATAACATATTAAGTACTCCTATCAGCTTTCTGTCACTTGAAATTATTTTGAATATGTCCTCAGATATAGGACATTAATTTATTTTTCAATTACAGTTGACATACAATATTATATTGGTTTTAGGTGTGCAAGAGTGATTAACATTTATATATCTTATGAAGGGATCCCTTTGATAAGACCAGTGCCCATCTGACGCCATCCATGGTTATTACAATATTATTGACTAAATACCCTATGCTGTATATAACATTCTCGTAACTATTTTTATAACTGGCAACTTGGTTTTTTTTTTAAAGGTACAAAGCATTGATTTTTTTCTTTAATAAAGACATGACAGCCTATGGCATCCAGTGGGTCATATAAGACTCATAAAAAAGATTATTTTTAAACAAATGGTGATTTCATCTAACTAATAGTAACATCTACTCACAAGGATATTATCTGAATCCTTACCAAATCTATTCTCAAAATAAGACCTACCAGGCCAATGCTATCTCCGACCTGAGGCTGATTTAGCCCTATTCACTTAACACTAACCAACACTGATTCCTAGTAATTCTGCAACCATTTAGAAATTCTCATATTATATTTATTAATTTGCCCCAAAATTTTACTCTTAATTCAATAAAAAATTACTGATGATTTACTATGGACTGGGTGGTATAGATTTCATTAGAGATTGTTGTCAGATTCTAGGAAACAAACATGTTAACCTTATGTCCCACTTTGAAAAACTAGCTAATTTGCTCAACCCTAGTCTTTGGCAAATGGACAACATTCACAATGAAATAACCTGTAATTTAGATCAATGCCAATGAGCTGTCAAAGTCCCATATCTTTGTTCTCTTTCAGATAAAGATCTTTCGATTGCATGAAGAGATGAAAGTATTTCCTTGTTCTGAGGTCTTTCAGCTTCACACTCTGAACCTCAAGGTCTCTGGAAATAACCAGAGATCTGGTGTTTCCATGAGGCAAAAAACACCCATTTGCATCAGTAAGTTTATCACCCCATCATATGAATAAGACAAACAAGTCTGCTAGCCTGTCAACTCTTTATAGAGCCTACTTCTTACTTTTTCTTGCTGCAAAGCAGCAGGTTTCCTCCCCAGTGTGGGCAGTGTCGTGCTACCTTCTGGATGTTCCAGGGAAGAGGAGAGGCCTCTCCCCTAAGCAGTGCCTCCACCCTCAGTTCTGCTGTGCTCTCCTGCCTGCCCTCTGTGTGGTGTTCCTCTCCTGTCAAGCCTTGGACTCCTCGCCTTGACGCCCTGATTATTTCTCCAATCCTAAAAATTCCTTAACCTATGTTAACAAACAAAAGGTAAACATTTTTGAAAGCCATACTTTTCCCCATAGCAAAGAAATGAGCTTCATCTGTAACAGATATAACAGATAACTGCTTCAAAGTAAAAAGAGAATATGGTAGCCACTCGGTAACATTTTAGTCATATATAAGAACTGAGTCCTTTTGTGGCTCCCCCTGGAGCCTGCCATAGAAAACTAGGTGTCTTCTTCACCCATTATGGCTGGGCCTCTGAATTATTAGTTATAAGTCTACTTAGTTCTTCAGCTCCCTTTTCCCACTGAAGTCTGCTAATCTTTTAAGATTGGTAGCAATTAACACTATGTAAGGTGTCCCTCCCCTGCCAACAAAGAGACACAGCAGATACATGTGACACCCTGAAGAAGCCCTATGCCTCACAGCATTGCTTCTCACAGCAGAGTAACCAGCTTAAATTTACACTCTAAAAAATTATTCCTGAGACCTACAGGGAGCATTTTCCCTATGTTTTCTTCTAGGAGTTTCATGGTTTCATGTCATATATTTAAGTCTTTAATCCATTTTGAGTTAAATTTTGTGAGTGGAATAAGACAGAAGTCAAGTTTCATTCTTTTACACACAAATATCCTGTCCTCCCAACACCATTTATTGAAAAGATAGACTCTCTTTCCTCCATCGAGTATTCTTGGCTTTCTTGTCAAATACTAGTTGACCATATATGCATGGGTTTATTTCTAGGCTCTCAGTTCTGTTCCATTGGTCCATTTGTCTGTTTTCATGCCAGTACCATACTGTTTTGATGACTATAGCTTTACAGTATAGCATGGTATCAGGAAGTGTGATGCCTCCCGCTTTCTTCTTTCTCAAAATTGCTTTGGCTATTAAGGTTCTTTGTGGTTCCATATAAATTTGAGGAGTGTTTTTTCTATTTTTTTCAAAATGCCATTGGAATCTTGATAAGAACTGCACTAAATCTATAGGTGGCTTTTGGTAATATTGACACCTTTACAATATTAACAATTTAATAATTCCAATCCACTTACATAGATCGCCTTTTCATTTACTTGTATGTTCTTTGATTTCTTTCATCAGTCTCTTGCAGTTTTCAGAATATAGATCTTTCATCTCCTTGGTTAAATTTATTCCTAAGTATTATATTGTTTTTGATGCTGTTGTAAATGGAATCAATTTTTTAATTTCTTTTGCAGAAAATTCATTGGTAATGTATAGAAACACTACCAATTTTTGTATACTCTAGCCACTGCTTGCCATGCTAGTTTGTCAGACTTCTTGGTGGCAGGGATTTCTGGGGAAAATCAATCTTCAATTTCTAATTGGACCTCAAAACCCTTCATAAGGTGCCACTTCCTAAGCCAAGCTTCATGTATCAGCATGGTATATCTTGAGTTCAAGTAATGTTAGCATGTGGTCCCTTAATTAATTTAGCATGCTCAATTAACTTTTTTAGGTTAATTCAAATACTTTATCCACTCATTTATCCATTCATCCACCTACCTATTTCAGACCAGACTCTGGGCCAGGCACAAGGAACATGAACATAGATAAGAGATAGCCTTGATCCATGAGAATCCTTGAACCATCTGGGGAGTCAGCCATTGATTGCAAACCAGTGTACTAAATTCCTGAGACTGGAATCAACAAAGATCTGGGTAACATAAAATGAAACAACTAAATTTTGCCTGACGGATTTGGAGAAGTCATCCTCAAGGTAATAAACCTTGAACTAAATTTTGCAAGAATGAAAAAGGTGGTGCCTTTGGGAAGAGAGAAGAGCATTAACTACATTAATATATGAAAACACACAGGGAGCATTCAGGGCTGGTGAGAGGAACACCTGTATGAGTCGCCTGGGCAGGCAGCAAGAAACTGACCACGACAAGGGACATGCCAAGAATTGTACTCTGCACACAATGGGAATCAGAAAAATTGTTTTGTGTTGTGTATTTCAGAAAAGAGACATAATCAGATCTGGTTTTGAGATAAATCCCTCTGCTGGCAATATGATCACCCTTGTCTCATAGTTACCATATCTTAAATCACGCCTCTATAAACAATGACAACTTAATAATTGTTTTTCTTCTAAATAGAAGATCACCATCATGCTAAGTATACATTTATATTTATTAAGCTTTGTAGGAACTTAATCACTTCTGTCTCAAATCTTCTCTCATATTTTTTTCTAGAAACACACCTCAACTCAACATGTACCATATTTATAAAGGGAAAGTAAAGGCTACGAAGACAGATCTGAGTTCAAATCTTAACTGTGCTACTTCCTTGCTGTGTGTCCTCATTTCTAAAAATAATTCCCACCTCACTGTTTGGTGGGTGAGTGCTAAACAAAGCCACTCACTGTGTGATTTGGGACACATTCTTCGAGTTTTACAGAAAATGAAGATAATAAGAGAACCAACCTTGGAGGTTTATAAAGATTAAATAAGACAAAAAAAAAAAAAGTAACAGTTATTACCACAAAATCCAGACCCAAAATAATTAGTTACCAATATAATGTATAAAAAGCAACTAGTCCAGCACTGAGAATGAGGTAGGAATCGAATAAATGTCATTTCCTTCCTTCTTAAACACATCTATGCTTTCCGCTTCTTTAGGTATTTTTGGCTCCTTTCTATGTAAAGAGCGTCTTCCAAAGCACCTAGTCTATGGATGGAGAGCCCACCACATGAAGCAGTTAAGTACCTGCTTCCCCCACCTCCATCCTCACTCCCATACCTCCTTATGCTCTGCTTACTTGGGTACCAAACACGCTATTATTTTGTTACTTACATCTCCATCTCCTCCTCCTGGAGGCTAAGAGACAAGTTTTCTCAACTGGAATCACCAGGACCTATGGAAAGCCCTCATTGCATAGAGGTATGGGTTCTGCATCCAAAACACCAAAAGCCCAGATCCACCACTCACTAGCTGCATTATTCTCACTAAGTTACTTAGTGAGAATGGGCCTCATTTTCCTCACCTGAAAGGTGAGAAAAGTAACGGCACCCTGTAGGCCTGCTGTGAGGGTGAGATGAAGTAATGCACATCCACTGCTTCCTGTCAGAACAAAGTTGTATGTATATACATAATGTGTGCGTATACACACACATCTACAATCTAGTTAACAGTTTCACATGAACACTCAACCCATGCCTTCATTTACTGAGCACTAACCATATACATATTTTAAATATAAATGACGGGTGCTGAAGCAACGATACAATGACTTTAGAATTTCAGTTTTAAAAAAACTTGGGTTCTTCATAAAACTGATCAAAAATATCTTTCTGAATTAAAACAACATTCTTTTTTCATTTATTAAATTCTTTCAGAGTCAAACACCATCAGTAGGATCTCCTCTTTTTTCACTATCTTTGCTACATAAACATAACCCATTTCGTGGGTCTGGCCACAATTGCTATCACTCTGATTGTTCTAAGTTTAGTTGACTTTGAATATATTGTTAGAATGATTACTAAAAAGTTATATGACCTGTATCCCACATTTCTATTCCTGCTTTCCCTTGACAAGCTATGTCAGCCATAGAGCCAGACGTGTTTGTCAAACAGCTATACTCAACAGCTATATTATATCCCTCAACTGTAATAATTCTTTTGTTAATAGAACCATTAATTTGCAACAGAATGTGGCTAGAATGCAGTTTCCAGTAAAAGATCTGATGATTCATTCATTCAACAAATATTTATTGAGCCTCTGCTCTATGCCACACATTGAGAAGGTGCTGGGGACACAACAGTGAACAAATGATCAAAGATCCTAACCCCCATGAAATGACATGGGGGGAAGAAGAGCACAGAGAGACAGGACAATTAACAATAAATATAATAAGACAATTGTACTAATGCAGTCAGTTCTGCTATAACATCATATGCACGTTCCTAAACATCACCGTGCTATGAAAAAATCAAATACTAAAAACCAAAAGGCATATCGGGGGTGGAGCAGGGAGAAAGAATCCTAATAAAAATTGTAGCACAATTTTATACATACCGAGTGCTTAAGAAACACATAAATACTACAATCAATATGGTACTGGACTAAGGAAAAAACGTGCTTGTAGAAGTGGGCATCAAAAGGAGTACCGCCTGTGAGCTAATCGCGGAGTGAAAGGAGGATTACTGGAAATGGGAGAGAGAGTTGTAACACCACATGCAGACAGAGTACCTCATAAAACAAGATATTAAGGAGTCAGATGGCTGATGTTTGAAGTGTGAGCATGTGTGCATTTTGTATATTCCCAGGTGGCTTGGCTCAGCTGGGTGCAATTTTCTGCATTCATCTACTGCTTTTGCAAAGAGAATCGCATATTAGCAAATGTGAAACCCGTGTTATGCTCGAATTGTTCCCTAATATGCTGATCGTGTTGGAACAAATAGATGTTTTCAAAATAAGTGTTATACAGAACTTAGTGTATAAAGTGAAAATTGCTGTGAGATACTATAGCAGGGTAAGGGAAACTGAGAATGGAAGTTTTGTTTAATTTTGTAATGTATTATTCTATATCACTGTATTCATTCTATACCAACTGTTAATAAAAACCTATGTGTGTATTGCATTTATGTATGAGCCTGCAATCATTTTGGTGCTTCCTTCATCTTGAGAAGTGCCTGATGCTGTCACAGAGCCTCTGCTCAAAGCCATTCCCTGGGGCTTCAAGGTATTCCTAATATTATCCATTATTATAAGGCAATATGACTTGATGCATTGAATTGACAGCAGAGTTTTTCCAAATCAGCCCCTTTGTGTGATTGGTGACCCTGATCACATTCTTAGCATTTACCATCATTCTATTCCCACTATGTGTTCAGGAATTCTCATCAGATTCACCCCGGTAAAATGCTGTTAGATTGCTTTCTCTTTACCCTTTCCCAGTGGTCAAAAATGGCTGAGATGATTTCAGCTGTTCCACATACTTTGAGAACTTCGCACAAATTGAATTCACCCAATTTCCAACCTCCTTTGTACACCTGCCCGTTCCTTACTGTAACCCAATCTAATCTCTAGCAATATTGCAAAACTGTAATCACAGCTTTAAATCGTAAATATTGAAAATTTTCTGTCATAAATGCTCCTCAACTTATGACAGGGTTATGTCCTGATAAACCATCATAAATTGAAAATATAAGTCAAAAAAATATTTAACACACTTAACCTACTGAACATCCCAGCTTAACCTATCCGCTTTCTACTGAGTGCATATCACTTTTGCCCCATCATAAAGTCGAAAAATCTTAAGTCAAACCATCGTAAGTCGGTAGTGCTTTTATTATCAGAAAAAAATTTATTAATTTTAAAATTCATAGCAGATTGAAAATTTGGACACAAAGCATTGGGAGGTGAAGAAGCAGGCAGAGGGTCTGAGAGGGGGGCATGTGTACAGTAAACTCCCAGAAGGCTGACTCTGAAGCAAGGAATGGCGGGGATGCTGGGGCAGTGGGAAACCCGGGAAGGCTCCCTGAACTGAATTTCCTAAACCTCTGTTTAGTGGTTTCCCATCTCATGTTAAAATGATGGAAATGTTAACTTTTCTGCTCAATGTCAAACACTAAAAATGTAAGCAGATTGTTCATCTCCCTGATCCACCCTTCCTACACATCTGATAAACAGCTTCAGTCGGTGTTTAATTCAATCAGATTTAATTTATCAAAGGCTTACTTACTTGAGGACACTATGTTTTCTAATCTAAATTGGATCCTCTTTGTTTCTCAAAGGCTTTTTCAGCCAGGGCTGCTGCTGGGTACCCCTCTGGGCAGCCTAGAAGTTGAGGAGCGGGATCCCAGGCCTGCTCACACTCCAGGGGGTGGGGGTCCTTGGGCAGTGTACAACAAGCACTACTGTCCAGAGAGGGCCTGGCTTACATGAAGCCAAGACTCAGTGGGTCCCCTGAACTGTTGATAAGCACTGCCGTTCATCCTTGACAACGCTTTCAGCTCTGCACATAGAATATGCTTTTTGCATTAATATTTGATGCTCCAAGAGATATTCCAACATTTTTGCATTGGTCACCTTCAAATTGCTGGTGGGTAAGGAAATTACAACAGTCCTATGGAAGGCAATTGGCAATGTCTATCAAAAATGTTAAGTGCACAGACCATTTGACCCAGCAATCCCACCTCCTGGAATTTATCCTACAGATAAACTTACGTGTGTGCAAAATGGTATAAGTATGAAGGTATCCATTGCAGCTTTGTTTATAATGGTCAAGAATAGACAGCAATAGGAGAAAGATTAAATAAAGGCTCGTACATACATAGAATGGAATATTATGCAGCTGTTAAAAAGAAATAGAAAATTCTTTACTAATATGAAAAGAAATAGTAAGTGAAAAAACACAGTGTATTTGATATATTACCTTTTTAATTTTAAAAAGGTGGTAAATTATACATTTTTCTTTATGCATAAAAACACTGGGATTTAATAACACTGATTATGTGTGGTGAATTGGTGTGTTTGGGGGATGGGACTAAGAACACAGGTAAGAGTGTGGGAATTTTACCATATATCATTCTATACTTTTCAAAAAGTTGAAGCCATGTGAACGTGCCATTTTTTCAAAATATATGTATATAGTTTAATTATAAAACTTTTAAAAATTAGAATAAAACTCATATATCTTGTTGAAATATCATGCCCACTCCAAAAATGATGGTTATACACAAATCTAGGGAGGAGGCTTTGGGGTGTACTGAGATTCATGGGGCCCCTGCTCTTCCTGTCTCTGTTTTGGCCCGCAGTCTCCTCACCCATTTCTATGCTGTCTCCTTTGTAGTTCTCTTTCTCCAGGTAGCACACCCCTCCCCAACCACAAACCACCTGCCCACTCAGGTGCTGCCACTCAGGAACCAGCTTGGCCCTGCTGACCCGTGGAACTGGCTCATGACCCAAAACCACCAACAACATTCATGGCAACCCTGGCTGGACATCAAGATGGCATGTCATTGTTGTGTTCTTGTCGACTGCTGATTCTGGAGAATTATTACAAAAGATCTGCCAGCAACCCCACTGGACTCAGAGGCACATTTATACGTTTCCAATAGTACATATCACATATAGTGCTCTGAAATATTTTCTAAAGGGAGAAAAAATTAAATCAGTCACCACTTTACTTATTGTACTCCTTATGCTAAAATTTAACCCATGCAAAAAAGTAATTATATATAATCTCAGTCTTGCTTTAGGTTACAAAGTTTAAGGTCTTTGAAATAACAACTCCACAAACTCTTGGTTCAACTGAAATGAATTTTCAGGGCCAACTGACTTTGCAAAATGAGAAAAGTCTTACAAAAGAAGCTATCCAACTCCCTCATTTGGTTACCGCTTGAATAAGTATTTAAGAATTTAAAAGCATCTTTCATTATCTAAGCATAAAAGTTAGACTTAGTTCCCTTGTGTGTATCTCCTCACATATAAATGTCACATGGCAAGTCAACCTAATCTATATTTTCATTTTAAAAAAATATTTTATGTTTTGAAACATGCCCAGGAGTACTTTATTATCTTATTACCAGAATACATTCTGGTAATTAGCTAATAAAAACCTTAGAGAAAACCAAGAACAGTTGAAGGGCCTGCATGCCAATTCTAACAAGACCTATGACGGTGACTTTGTCTTTCCTGATGGCCTCTACCAGGCTTTGGCTGAGTTTTGGCTGAGTCACGGCCATATTTAACCTCACCATTTGTCTTTTGGGTAAGGAAAGGGTGGGAGTGACAGAGACAGTGATAAACATCAAAACACCAGTACTACTATGTGTCATCAGCTGAAAGAAAAGACTAGCAAGACATGTCTCCACTTACTGTTTACATGACTCAAACTGTATGGCTTCCTACTTATCATCCTGAACTGCTACCTGATAGATCTCAACAATCACAAAGCTGCTGGAATAGGAAAAGAATTTATCCAGCATCCAAGCTAATCGCAGATAAGCTAAAGGACACCAGCCAAATGCTAGGGGTCTTGCCTGACCCAGTCCCAGAAAATGGTTCTTACATTAGGGAAACACTGCTTTTTTAAAAACCCTGAAATGTGGGGGGTGAGAAAGATTTAACACCAAATTTTTAGCCAGTATCAACTAAGGGCTTATGATGAAACCAGCCACAGGTAAAACTGACTGTGAGCTTATTTATTGAACAGATCTGCTCTCAGCCTCACACTCAGACCCCATGCAGCCACCCTCCTGAGGCAGTGCACACAGGCACTGGCACTCCATCATGTGTGAGTAGACTGGTACTTACAAGTTCAATCACGCTGGAAGGGGAAGTACCACACCAGGTGGAAAGCAAGAGATGAGATTCTAGATTGGTGCATGATGTACCATCAATTCCCTAAGTATTCGCAGCTGGTTTGTGACTCTCAGGCTATAAATCTCAGTCCCCATGACTCTTGACTGTATTTGACAGCCACAGACTACACCCTCAAATTGTAGCCAGTCTGCTTACAAGTGTGCACCATCAATTAATTCAACACGGACATATGCCTGGCACTGTCACTTGGGACCAAAAGGTGCAGACGGATCAGTATAAATCCACAACAACTGTAAGGAATGCTCAGGGCCCACATCCTCTCTTTCCACCCTTTACATTCAAAGAGAAACTCAGCGTCATGAAATAGTGAGCCCAGGAAGGGAGAGAAGAGTTCATCAAGTGTAATTTAACATGATAGACCACTGGGAGTCTTCTGACACCTCCGAAAGTCATGTAGGCCAATGTCTTCTTCAAGAAAAGGGGCAAAGCCATTCTCAGCCCTATTTTTAAGCCTGCCCAGTGTCCTATGTTCCACAGCTAACAATCCTCAGCAAGCTAACTTCATGACCCGAGCATCTGCCCTACTGAATTTGGAATGAAAGGTGAAACAGAGCACACCCTCTTCCCTTTGGCCATGTTCCTCCCCAGCCACATGGAGCAATGCTGGCCTGAGGTCTATCAGACACACTAACTCACTATTTATAGATGTCCCATTCACCCATTACTTGGACACTTAAAGAGCATGGGTTACTCCTAATCCAATGTCAACACAGATACAGGTTTGCTTTCAGCATTTGCTCTTACAGTAAATCTAAAAATTACAAGGAACAAGCCACTACAGGGTAACTATTGAGTATCAGCATTCTTTCCTTCCATGGTTTATGTCAATTCGTGAAAACATGTGTGAAGCATCTGCCTTTTTATTTAAACAGAAAGCAAGAGCTCGGATTGCTGTGCTCTGGCATTGTGTGCTCAAACCCAACAGCTAAATTGGGAGCTCCATCCATGGGAGGGGCACACTTGAGTTGGGTCACCACAGCTGCCCCAGCCACCAGCTGCCCAGGAGGCCTCCACTTGAACCGAAGGGGGGGACAGTCAACAACAGAGCAAGTCCAAATATTTAGAGAAGAATAATAATTCCTTACGACTGCACAGCTAGAAAGTCAGATTCCAAAGTACTCATGACTGAGAAGACAGCAAATTATAATTATTTTTAAATTCCTTTTACTGCATCCAGTGTTATTTCACATTTTCCTTGAATTTGATATGGTTAGAATTTTAATGTTTATGGCCAGACCTATCATAATAAATCTTAATTTTAACATTGTAAATTCTTCTTAGAGTCCTACATTTTTCTACCCCTTCCCTCCTCACTAACACTGAGAATTTCCTGCCAGACCCTTGTTTTAGTCCTATTTATGAAAATTCCCAGTTAAAAGAGAATGCTGATTCTGACAAAAGGGTCTCACTTGTGTCAGACACTAAGAACCAGGCAGCAAAAAGAAACACTTTGCTGCACGCCTTTCTCTCAAACTTTTTCCATCCTAAATCTAAATTCCTGTTACCTCAGTTTCACAGTGGTACTTCCAAACCTTGCACGGTCTCATTCACGCATACAAAGCATTCAGACTAAAGTGGAATATTTTCAAACTGTTTTTGCAAAAGCAACATGGGTGCTTTCTGAAAAACTGTAGCAGAGGATAAAGCATTTCCTTCAATCTTTCTGTCTCTCAAGTCTTCACTTGCAACAAATATTACAAATGCTAATCACCTTCTCAGAGTGCATGAAAACGTGAAGTTGCTATGACCATTTACACTCTGCGAGAGCCACCACGACCACCTGGAACCTGATCAGATGTGGGTGTTTGTCTAAATGGACTGAAGGTACGGCATTTTCCAATTCCAAATGACAACCCGCCGACAGAAGCAAGTGCCAGCGAATCACTGGGGTGGAAACTGACAAGTCTCATTTTTGGTGGGAAAACCAAAGAATAGAATTGCATCTTATAATAATTATAATTATATGTATTAACATGCCTAAAGCTTTTCCTTTTTGTTAAAAGTAACCTTTTTTCAACGTAAATTTTCTTGGATTACTAGTAACCATTAATTACCAAAAAAAAAAAAAAAAAAAAAAAAAAACCTCTCTAAACCAAAAAAGGTTTTTAAGACAGTTGTAATAGTTGATTAGATGCATTTCAAGAAAATGGAAAGTTGGTAAAAGAAATTAAGGCCAACGTTATAATCTTCTCTAAGGTAGTTCATTTGCTGAGTGTCTTAATTGTTTTCCAAACATCTGGAAAGGGAATGTCATCAAAAGTTTCCTATTTTTCTTCTTCCTCTCTTAACAACCTCTTGCTGGCTCAGAAATATACACAACAGCAAGAAAAGACAAAGTATGTGGTTTACAGAAAGAGGTTTCTGAAGGATATAATCTCAAGAAATAAAAGGCATGTGTACACATATTCTGATTCCTCCAGTACCTCTCACCCAAGTGGGGAGAAAATGAAGTAGACTTAAAGAAGTAGCTATCTTCAGTTTGAACTGCTTCTTGACAGACAAGAGAAAGCTTGAACAGCATAGGAGGCAGGAGGTGGGGAGGCCACTGAAGGCTGAGGGATGGGCACAGGAGCGACGAGAGGACACTGGTTGGCAGAAGGAGGTACTTGTACACTGGTCCAAGGGGCACAGAGGTGGCCTGAAGGCAAGGATGAGGGTTGACTTTAAAAAGCTTTAAGCAGCAGAATGTCCAGAATATCTACATTTCAAGAAGATCGCCCACAAAAAGTCAAAAACAGAGGTGCCAAGAACTCCAAATTAAGATGGTAGAAACTGGAATGGAAAGAGTGGGCTCATGGGAACAATCTTACAAGTAAAATTATGTATTATTAATAAGTAGAAATTAGAGAGTAAACAAAAAGTGCATTAATCAAACAACTGTGGAAGGAGGGTGTACTAATGAGTACATTACAGCTTACTTAGTTACCTGTGACAGGCACAGGCCACAGCTCCCCGATGTGAATAAAATTCCCTGGATGGGGGTTAAGGACTTATCGCACTTCCTAAGTGATGTCCAATCCATCTTTTCATATTCCAGTGTAATGACAAACGGTTAAGAAATGATACCCATGTCTATGATACTCAGACATTTAATGTGTTTGAGATTTGCTTGAAAAATAAATTTACTTCTAGCTGATGTAGAAGTTAAATAGTATGGAAGGCAGAGAGATCATTTGAGGATCATTTGGTTAGATATCAAACTTCATCAAAGAGACCAGATTCCTTTCTCTTACAGGGATGCCATGGCATGCAAAAGAGAAATACCACCCTTATTATGTGGTCTTAAGAATAACTTGTTGATGGAACAAGAATGTCTGTCTGAAATTAAGAATATACAACTGAATATACCCCAGCGTCCGGTATTTCTTTTAGAATTTGAGAAACACGCTGATAATTTTAATCCTATTGGAAATGACTTACAGTGTTACTGGGGTTTATGCTAAATATAGATTTGCTGCAGCCTGGTAAACTTTAAAGTATCAACCAATTAACTATTTATTGACTGAATGAAGCAGTTGAAATGAAATGAAGCTAAGAAAGGGAACGTTTGTCCTCGATGACAGGTTGAATCATATAATTTAAATTTTAATGATGTACGAATAATCCTTGAATACTAAGAAATTTTTTAAAGCCAAATCTTCTTCTTCGTAATTTATTCTTCCCCTTTCTCTGAGAGCCTCGTCAATTCTCATCCTAGACCCCTACTTCTTGCTGTTGTGATTGTCTATCAAAGGAGACCCACTGCTCCCTCCTAATTTGATTTTGCTGATCTGTTGTGAACTAAGAAATGAGATCATAAAGCTGAAAGAAATTTATGCAAAATAGGAATAAACAAGTGTCACATGAGGGCCTTTGCTCTGTGCGAAGGGAAATAGCACTAACACAGAATTTAGGCAGCTGACTGACTTTAGTTTCCCTACTGCCCTGGCCATCAGGAGTCTACCCCCACCTCAGGCTACGTGAATCACAATGCGGAAAGAGCACTCAGCAGAGGCCCCACATCTTCCCGAAACACTGTGAGGATCTCCCAGCCAGTGGGTCCAGAAATGGAGGTGTCCAACACCCCTCCCTGTAGTCCCTACTCCCCAGACCTCCAATTCACCCACTCCTGCTGGCCAGGTCCTTTGGCTACTCAAGCATCCATAGACGGCCCACCAGGGGAGTGTCTGGGTGACTGTAAGAGAGGAGAGATCAAGAGGGCAACAAGCGCCTGGAGCAGGGGCTACTCAAAGGGAAAAAGTCAGCAGGCAGGCCAACCTTCCAGTGGCCATATGCTGGCCTTGTTTTGGGATCAGAGGCAGGAGAGTGCCAAATAGCACTGGAATAAGTTAGATGTTCTCCTTTTGGGAAGAAGAACCAGAATCTTGGTTCCTCCCCTTTTGAAAATTAACTGACAAGTTCACTATTCTCCTGAGCCACTCAGGTTACGGACACAAATCCATGGGAATACCTACTCTGCATTGTGTTCCAAACATTCTAAATGTAGGCACTCTAATTATATCAACGAAAAGCAAAACAAGCAAGTAAACATAGAAAACAGTGAATAAGATGAAAAACAACCACTTAAAAATAGGAACTTTGTGTGCTTTGAGCACTAGAACTCCATGATTAAATATCTTTTTGTAAATGTTATTTTCAAATATAGACAGTTAGACAATAAATCAATTGATTCAAATATAGACAGTTAGACAATAAATCAATTGAGGATCACATAATAAATAAATGTTGCCCTTCGAGATATTACCTTATTTTAATGGCTTTCTTAAAAACAGATCCCAAGGAAATTAACAAAAGCACTTAAAAGTTATAGATGTGAAATTTTAAATATATTTATTACTTCATCAAAAATGTATGAGAATAGCCTTTTCAACAAATCATGCTGGAACTAAATATCAACATGCAAAAGATTTAAATTGGACCCCTACCACACACCATTTTACAAAAAACTAACTCAAAATGGATCAAAGACCTAAATGTGAGAGTTAGAATCATAAACTCTTAGAGGAAAACACAGAAG
>NW_011888784.1:14075214-14086752 GCF_000151845.1 Pteropus vampyrus
TACCCCCACCTCAGGCTACGTGAATCACAATGCGGAAAGAGCACTCAGCAGAGGCCCCACATCTTCCCGAAACACTGTGAGGATCTCCCAGCCAGTGGGTCCAGAAATGGAGGTGTCCAACACCCCTCCCTGTAGTCCCTACTCCCCAGACCTCCAATTCACCCACTCCTGCTGGCCAGGTCCTTTGGCTACTCAAGCATCCACAGACGGCCCACCAGGGGAGTGTCTGGGTGACTGTAAGAGAGGAGAGATCAAGAGGGCAACAAGCGCCTGGAGCAGGGGCTACTCAAAGGGAAAAAGTCAGCAGGCAGGCCAACCTTCCAGTGGCCATATGCTGGCCTTGTTTTGGGATCAGAGGCAGGAGAGTGCCAAATAGCACTGGAATAAGTTAGATGTTCTCCTTTTGGGAAGAAGAACCAGAATCTTGGTTCCTCCCCTTTTGAAAATTAACTGACAAGTTCACTATTCTCCTGAGCCACTCAGGTTACGGACACAAATCCATGGGAATACCTACTCTGCATTGTGTTCCAAACATTCTAAATGTAGGCACTCTAATTATATCAACGAAAAGCAAAACAAGCAAGTAAACATAGAAAACAGTGAATAAGATGAAAAACAACCACTTAAAAATAGGAACTTTGTGTGCTTTGAGCACTAGAACTCCATGATTAAATATCTTTTTGTAAATGTTATTTTCAAATATAGACAGTTAGACAATAAATCAATTGATTCAAATATAGACAGTTAGACAATAAATCAATTGAGGATCACATAATAAATAAATGTTGCCCTTCGAGATATTACCTTATTTTAATGGCTTTCTTAAAAACAGATCCCAAGGAAATTAACAAAAGCACTTAAAAGTTATAGATGTGAAATTTTAAATATAATTATTACTTCATCAAAAATGTATGAGAATAGCCTTTTCAACAACTCATGCTGGAACTAAATATCAACATGCAAAAGATTTAAATTGGACCCCTACCACACACCATTTTACAAAAAACTAACTCAAAATGGATCAAAGACCTAAATGTGAGAGTTAGAATCATAAACTCTTAGAGGAAAACACAGAAGCAAACCTTATGAGTTTAGACTCCACATGGTTTCTTAAATATGACACCAAAATCATAAGGAAAAAAAAGAGGTAAATTAGACTTCGTCAAAATTTAAAATGTTGTGCTTAAATTGGACATCATTGAGAAAGTGAAAAGACAATCCACAGAATGGGCAAAAATATTTGCAAGTCATATATTTGAGAAAAGACTTTTAGCCAAAATATATTAAGAACTCTTACAACTCAACAATAAAAAAGCCAAATAACCCAATTTTTAAAAATGGCCAAAGGTTTGAAAAACTTTCTCCAAGATAATGTACAAATGTCTACTGAGCACATGAAAAGATGCTCAACACTACTAACCACCAGGGAACTGCAAATCAAAATCACAGTGAGATACCACGTCATCTCCACTAAAATGGCTATAATCAAAGAGACAGACAATAACAACATTAGCAAGAATGTGAAGAAACTGAAACCTCGTATACTGCTCGTGTCAATGCAAAATGGCACAACTGGTTTGGAAAACAATTTGGCAGTTCCTTAAAATGCTAAGCATGGAGTTACCATATAACCTAACAGTTCCACTCAACATATATACCCAAGAAAAATGAAAACACATGTCCACACAAAAGAAGGCAGATACAAAAAGGCCACATATTGTATGATTCTATTTAAAATGAAATGTCCATAATAGGCCAATGCATAGAGACAGAAAGCAGATTAGTGGTTACCAGGGGCTGGGAAGGTAGTGGAGAAATGAAGATTGACTGCTAATGGATGTGAAGTTTCTCTTTAGGGGGATGAAATGTCTCAAAATTTTGGTAATGATCACACAACTCTGTCACTATATTAAAAACTACTGAAACATATACTGAGTGAACTATTCAGTATGTGGATTATAGTTCACTAAGCCTTTTTCTTAAAAAAAAAAGTAAGTGGTTACACTTCTAGTAGGTTCACGGCACCATGGCAAGGGTGGCAGGGCCTGTGGGTGATGCCCTTTCCTTTGATCACCTCGTTTCTCATAAGCATTGTTGCTCTGACTGCTGTCTTTCTACAAGCCTTCAGGGCAGAGAGGATGCTTGATTTAGAAGTCTAGGTAAGAGTGGGACAAGCCACCACAAAGCCACCTTCTGAGCAGTGAGCAGCTGCACTGCAGCTGCCAGGGCAGCCCCACCTGGCCAAACCAGCCGAGCTCTGAGACAAATACCAAAGCTTTGGCTTTTTCCAGCAGCCAAAAGTCTGTGTCGGACGGTCAATGCTGGGAACTGAGACTGACTGCAAACTACATATTCTTTATTCATTCACTCAGTCAATATTTATTGAGCACCTATTGCATACTGGGCTGTGAAATGGACACAGTACTTGGCACTGAGAACATGAAGATGAGAGACAAGGTCAAGGAACTCTGAGCCCAGGAGAGGAGAAAAAAGTCAACAATAATATATGAAGGGACCTGGGAACACATACATGGGGTACCCAGACAAGACAGATGGCATGAAGAAGGTTTGCCGGATAAGCAAGTACTAAGTTGAACAAGGAAAGACAGCTAGGGGCTAACCAGGAGAGAAATGTGGGGAAGGATGATCAGCGTGGAATAGACATGATATTCCATAGCGAGGATGAAGAGCTTTTATAGATTCCTGAACTGCCAAACTTGTGTTATCATCAACCCTTACAACAGCCACTCTTGGCTGCACATTTCTGACTATCAGCTTCATTCTTTTGTGCTTAAAAAGCAGGAGCTAAAGGGATGAGCACGTGCCTCAGCCACACTAGAGCATTTACCCCCACGGCTTCCCATGGTCAACGGAGAATGGCGATTCTGGGGGCAAGGGAAAAAATTGGCCAGGCTGCAAGGCTCAGCTCCATGAGAAGCACTGGGGCAAGGCCTCTAGCTCACGTCTTTGCCCTGCTTTTAACTGGTTGTATCACCTCAACCCGGTCGCCAAAGCCCCTCAATGCTCAGGAGCTCCTCCCAGCAATAACAATGACTGCATGACCTAGTCAACTGAACCGCATTGTGACCACTTGCCTCAGTCATCTCTCACACACTTTATCTAGCCAATCCATTAGTGTCCCTTTAATGGAAGAGACATAAGGCTGCCTTTTCCAAGGAGAGGATCTGCCATACACGGGGCCTGGCTCCTGGGCCCTGGACATCCTCGGTCTTCCTCACGATGGACACTGTCCAACCACAGCCAGATCCCAGTATCTCTACTCTTGGCTCTTTCTTGAAAACTTCCCAGCCATGTTGGTGCCCATACCTGGCTATCCAGTCCTCTCACTCCAAGTAACCCCTGGCACTATGCCCTGGATATCAGCCAACTCAGCCTGTCGGTCTTCAGCTTCATTCTCCGGGGATGCTGCTACCTGTCTGCCAAGAAGTCTCTGGAAGACATATTCCCACTCAATGCCATCAATGCTCCCTTCCTCTGGCCACCCCACACGCTCTTCCCACCTCTTTCTCAGCACGTCTCAGCTGCCCTGCCCACATCACTGCCACTTAGAAAGGTATAATACCTTACCTTCTCAAAAACCCTTCTCTTGGGCATGCAGGACCCTCCGCCAGTGCAGGCCCTACCCTGTACTTCCTGATGACAGAGACTGAGCTTCACCAGGCTGATGTGGACATTCCCTCTTAGCGACCGAGATCATCTTTAAGAGTCCACATTTATATCCCCCAATTTTTACAATCCACTCAACTTGTTCTTTTCTTTCCTCTACAGCTGACCATAATAATAAACAAGTAAATTTCCTGTTATTGATTTTAAAGGTTAATGAATAGACAAGACAGAGGATTACCCTAAACAAGATGTCATCAAGTATAGCCCCAAGGACTCTGCAAGGTGGTCTCAGGGCCACAGCGGCCCCTCTCCACAGGAATTTGAACAGCCAAGGCCTCACGCTCCTTACCCTCTCTCAAACAGTCCTAATATCATCTGCCTTTCATCTTTGTTTCCTCATAAGATATATAAAGAAAGGATTGTGCTGCTTTAAAACAATTTGGCAAGCACTGATCATGTACCAGCCCCCACTCAGTATACAAAAACCCTACAAAAGAAATATTATTATCAGCCTCTCACAGATGAGGACACTAAGGGACAGAAGGTAAGCAGGATGTTCAAGGTCTCAGCCAATAAGTGGAGGAGCCAGGATCTAAATCCAAGCAGTCTAACTCCAACGTCCACACTATGAATCGTACTCTGCGTTGGATGTGAATTAATGCGGGGTGTCTGCAGAGCTCAAAGCAGAGTTTAGTGACGCAGCCTGGCATATGGAAAGTCAGACAGACTTTGATTCAAATTCTAGCTCTACTACTTATATTGCGTCTTTGACATCCCATGAACCTTTTTGAGCTTCAGTCTTATCTGTAAAACTAAGATGACAACACTTATTTTGCAAGGCTCTAGACTTGAATTGGACTGAAATGAGTGCAAGTCTCCTGCCACAGTGCAGAGATCCCCTGGCAGAGATGCTAATAAAGCATCAGGACAGTCGCTACCATCATCAGCGCTCATGAGCACAGACAACGAGAACACCACTGGGGAAATGCAAAATTAGGGAGGATCAATGAACTGGTGGAGACTAGATAAAAAGAGAATTTGTAAAGTAGTAATTCTTAATTTGGCTGCCGTTTGAATCATTCGGAAAGCTCTGTGGCCTCACAAAAGCCCTCCTGGGCCTGTTCTATATCTGCCAAGTCCTTCACTTTCTATCTCATTTAATCACCACCCCCTCCCCATCCCCACTATCAATACTATAAAGTGGGCCCTACAAGCCTTGAATTACAGATGAGGAAGTAGAGACTTGGAGAAGTCAAGTGAGGTCACAGAGCAGCAAGAGGCCAGGTCCATGGATCAACACCAGCATCCAAACCTTGCTGCTTCCATCCCAGGAGGTATGTCACCAACACACCCACTAAAAACAAACAAACAAACTCCACAGGTGTTTCTGGACCATGCTGCTGCATGACTGGGGAGGAGGAAGATGTGAAATAAGTAGGGAGGGGAGGGAAACCAGAGGATGGCAGACATATTCTTGTCACTGTGTGATCCAGTCAGAACATGCACTTATATTTCATATCAATGGACCTTGAGGACCTACTATGTGCAAAACTCCTGATTCATACATGACCTCATCACTCAACAAGCACAGAATCATGTGTACTTAGCAAATGTTTACAGGTGAGTGGGAAGTGGGTGGATGGGTGGGTGATGTGCAAGACAGAATGAGAACTCATGTGCGGCCCAATGATACCCAGTGGGTGCCCATTGGGACCTACCATTAATATACAGCCTCCTGCCAAAAGCACTTCCTCTTTACCAGGCCACAAAGTGGCTTATGGACTGTTCTATCAAGCTGCCCACCAGAACATGCAGCACCATGAACTCCAAAATGCTCTCATAATACTCTAAAAATAAGAGTGCCCAGTCCCAATGGAAGCTGATCTCAGGTGAAAGCCAGACAAGCAGATGAAACATGTTCATTCCAAGGTGAGAATAACTGATAAACTAGAGGGAGTAGATTTTCTTTTTCTTTTTTATTTTATTATTTTTTTAAATTTATTTATTTATTTTTATGGTGACACTGGTTAACGAAATCCAATAAGTTTCAGCTGTACACTTTAACAGTAAGGCATATATATATATATATATTTACACTGTGTTCACCTCCCATAGTTAGATTTCTTTCTGTCACCACACATTTAACCCCCTTTACCCCATCCACCTCCCCCAACCCTCTACCCTCTACCCTCTGGTAAAAGAGGGGTCAGATTTTCAAAAAGAAGAGTTTGCTAATCCAAACGCACCTTCTCTCCATGTCACCTGTAAGACGTATCTGTATCCTTCTCTCACCACCAACCTCACTACAAATCCTCTGCCTGAGGGTCCCAAAACATGCTGCCCTCATCCCTACACGTGTCCAAGGCTACGCTTTCAGGCATACATAGAAACTCTCTGAAAGGAAAACTCTTACAAAGGTATCAAAGTTAGCTCTCAGAAACACGAGGGTAATAAAATGAGGCAGGAGGGCTAATGGGTTTGTGATCCATCTGGTTCAGAGCCTAAATCCATGTCTCCACAGCTGGCCATGTTTCGGCAGGTCCGTTTACAGCGATGACACCCATTAAAAGCCATGTGCAGCTGACATGGGACCCAGCACTAGCACAATGAGCATTCCATGAAAGCTAGCACCAGCACTCACTTCTCATTGCCTCTAAAAGCATTTGCAATGCCATCCTGCTTTAAAAAAGACAAAGCCACAAAGTGAACTGAGGGCAGACCGACGTCCATCAAAGTCTGCACTGCTGAAATGAATTTGCCATCTGGCCATTATCAAGAACCTACTAACATGCTTAGCAACGCTGGGCACAGACCCCTATATGGCTGATTCAACTTTCAGAACCTACAAGGCCAACTTGACATACCATGATTTAAATAGAAACAGAGCCTCGCTGCATTTAACTAACAAAGAGGGAGAAAAAGGAAAATAATTATGCAATTCCCGCATACATGAACTTTACAGCTACAAACAAGAGTTATTCCTCCATGTGGACAAGAAGCACATCTGTTTCATATTTTGACACATTCATGGTCACATTAAAATGTCTTCACAGCTGGCTCCTCAGGAACCTTATGAAGATGTAGCCTTTGTTCATTCTGGGTTCTATAAATATTGGTCCTGGGCTTTTATTCCTCTTTGGCGTTTGATTATCCTGTTTCTGCCTGAATTTTACATATTCGAGAAATCCTTCATTAAGATGTCACACATCCATCAAATAATGTAGGCAAAAAATAAATGAAACGTTAAAATGTAAAGTGCATCCTACGAGCATTTCATGCCTATCAATTTGGCCCCCACAACCAAAGAAAGCAGAGGGGACACGAGAGAAAAGGACAGCTCCAGAGCTTTAAAAATGTTTTGATCTTTGAACTAAATCCTTCTGCAAATTAAAACTTTTTTTTCCTTAAAATATAATTAGACAAAATAGTGGAATCTGGGCCTCCTAATCATTTTCATTTAACAAACCAGTGCTGTGGGTACTGTGAGGCCCATTTCACAGACGCACAAATGGAGAGCTGGAGAAGTCAAGGGAAACAGCTACTGAATGGCAGAGCCAGGAATTAAACTCTGCATTTCCAACCCCATGCCCAATTCTCATTCTATCTGATGGGAGCTAATATGTTATAAATAGGAAATGAACGGTAAGGACTTCACAAAAGCCAAAAAACGAAAAAGAGCATTAGATGCATTATCATTTAGCAGTCCATTGGTTTTATGACAAGGTATATATAATTGATTTTATAACTCTTCTAGTGATTTTTTACTAGAGAGGCTGAAAAATTAACTCCAGATGAAAGCAGAAGCACCCATGCCACACACCAAGAACGGCAAGCACGGCAGCTCTCAGGCCCGGCCGGGCATGAGAGGGACAGTGCAGTGAACACACACAACTCCTCCGTCCACCTCATGGTTATGGCTGTGATGGCTGCATGAGAATCCCAGGAGCTGCTGACTCAGGCCCTGGCATCACCGATAAGCTTGTCCAAAATGCAGGATCTCGGGCCCCACCCCAGACCTGCTGAATCTGTGTCCCCCATTGAAGGTGGAGAAGCTGCCCTTCAGGCATTTAGAACCTGGTAAGGGGTCGGGCCACATCATACACAACCTGCGTCCTTCTTATGTGTCAACCACTTCGCCAAGTTCTTCACATTTCTATCTCATTTAATCCCCCCATCAACCCTACAGGGCACACTAAAACCCCTGATTTACAGGTGAGGAAGTGGAGACCTGAGAGGTTAAGTGAGGTCAAAGAGCAGCAAGAGGCCAGGGCCATGGACCAATGCCAGTCCCCAGGAGGTAAGTCACTAACAACCCAAGCAGACAACACCTTAGCTAGCATCTGCCTGACCTTAGGGCTGGCTCTCCAGAGGGCTTGTTGAATGAGACAGTCCCCAAAGGACGGCTCAGGAGGAGGCAGTATATCTTAGGAAGAGAGGAAGGCCTGGGCTGGAGGCCAGCACTGCCCAAATTTTCAGGGTGCAGCCTGGGAGTGGAGGGGTCTTAAATTACTTAACCAGGGAAAGCTCAGTCTCTGTATGGAAAGGATAATGAAACCTCTCTGCTAATGAGGCAGAAATGTGATCCCATAAGTAGAGGGCTTAGCACAGGTGGAGCTCAGAGCGAGGCTGGCTCTAGATACCCCAAGGGATATGAGAATCATCTGGGGAAGCTTTTAAAAGACACCAATATCCTGGTCCCACCCCAAGTCAGACCTAACTGGGCTGCAGTAGGGTCCAGGCACTAGCTCTTTATAGAAGTTGCTCAGGTATCCCAATACAGTTACTAATGATGTTCCTACCTTAAGTTGAAGTATCTGACTGACAAGTGCTGGGAATACTCTGGAACAATTTACAAAGTGAATTAATCTAATAAAATCTGAAATTATTTTGCTAATTTTTCTTGTGACTTTATTTTTGTGTTTTTTACTAAACTCCAGTGGGGTTTTTTTTTTTTGGTTTGTTTTTTTGTTTTTTTGTTTTTTTTAATGATAACTATGTTAAAACTCTATACTGGGCATATCTTTTATTATAAAGATGAACAGTAAGGTCCCTAAATGATAAGTTCCACTTTGAGAGTATGTATTTGTAAAAATGCTCTGGCACACAGGAGGGCTTCTAATGTTCCCATCTTAGCAGGTGGCACAAAAGGAAGACTGGCCACTCATCTCCCGGATAATCTGAGACTTCTTTAAAAAAAGGTGGGAAGAGAATCATGGGGGGTTTGTGAACCGACATGCCCTTTGCATACATGTGATATCTTACTCCATTCTGCCAGTCTCATTCCAAAGGGAAAACTGCAGGAAGGCTGCAGAGGACAGAACACACCCTGGCCAACCCCTAGAGTTGACAGGAGGAGGACAACTGGAGAGCCACCTATCGGCACCCTCAACTTGCCCATGCCTTTCTGATTGGGCTGGGGCCTGCTCCAGGACTGGCCTTGGAGGACTGGCCCCGAGCAGTTCGTGAGGAGCCCAGGATCCTGCACCACCACTGCCCCTTCCCAAACAAACCGGCATTGCAGATTTTCATTTCATTGTCGTGAGTAGCAAAGCCTAACCAAGGAGAACTTAACTACCTCGTCTTGCCAGCTTGAGTTTCTAACTTGCGTCACTGTTTGGCCACAGCTTCAGGCCAAGCAGATACGCCTCTAGGCAGATGTGAAACAAAAGACGCTGCTCTGTGTAAACGTTGGGTTTTCTGCAGCTGATGGAAACTCGCTGTGGTTCTAGTTCAGATAATCTGAAAACTGGAACATATTTGTTAAATAAGACCTTAACATTCCACTCTGCAAAAGCCATTTCCCTCCTAAACATAAAGGAAATGGCTCAAAGGGATCCCACAATGTCACATCAAAGGAGAAGCAGGAAATATCAGGAAATATCTAAAGTCATGGAAAGTGGACTCTAGTCCCGGCCTTGCCAGTTGCTGGCTGTGTGACCTTGGACAAGTCACCTCTCTTCTCTGGGGTATATAGATACAGATAGATATATAGATATTGATAAAGATGAGCACCGAGTTCTTTGTAGTCATCAAAGTTTATGAATCTTTACTTAAGAAGCCCTCTTTGCTACCATGATGAAAGAAAGAGGAAGAGACGACTGGCCTTCTTCACTCCTAGAACTTTATCAGGTTTTCTACTATTAAAAACAAAAAGGCAAAGTCCAGATGACCTGGGTTCTTCTCCCCTATCCTGACTGCCCCAGAGGCCACTGCTCCCTTTCACTTTTTCCTCTTCTCAAGATTATAAATAAACAATCACGACTTCAAAATTTCTATGTTTAAAAGATTCCTACCTAAAGGAGCCAATGGCTATTTTAAAATAAATTTTAAAAGAATATATGGAAGAGAACAGAAAACATATTTCCACATAAACACCTATACATGAATGTTCATAGCAGCATTATGCCTAATACCCAAAAAGATGGAACGAACCCAGAAGCCCATCAACTGAATAATGGGTAAGCAAATGTGGTAGATCCATACGATGGAATATTATTGAGCCATGAAGAGATATTCTCCAATATGGATGAAACTTGAAAACATTATGCTAAATGGAAGAAACCAGACACAAAAGGCCACATAGCATGATTCCATTTATATGAAATTCCAGAATAAATAAATCCATAGAGAAAGAAAGTAGATTAGCAGTTGCCAAGGACTTGGGGAGGTGAATGGAGAGTAACTAATAGTAGCTACTAATAGTAGCTAATAGGTATGAGGTTTCTTTGGTGGGGGGTAATAAAAATGTTCTGAAATTAGACAGTGGTGGTAGTTGCACAACTCTGAATATACTAAAAACCAGGGTGAATATAATAAACGCTTTTTTAAAGGGGGTAAGTTTTATGGTATGTGAATTATATCTCAGTAGAACTGCTATAAAAAATTGAGTGTATGTACCTAGGTGTGTGGGATGCTAGTGTAAATGAATATCTTCACAATTCTGCTGGCAGCATCGCTGAGGTGAAAACTGCCCTTGCCCATAGCCTCCAGCTCCTGTGAGACAGGCTGGTCACACTGGGCTACCCCGACCTGACACCATCAAATGCTTGAGTCACACAGCTAACAAACATTCCCCCTCACACCCAGTTGCACTTCAGCTCTCAGCCAGAAGACCTGCGAGGAGAGAGTTGAGCTGGCCACACCTATGTGAGCATCCTCTCCCATATGACTAACATATTTCTATATGTAAATCAATAAATTGGTAAAATGAGCATTTAGGTTTGCTTAGCCGATTATGGATGCCCCATGGTGCACCCCACATGAGATTTCCTGCTCAGGATGCCTCATTCATGGAAGTTAAGATTTCTAACACTCACTTCTACTTTATTGTATCTGATCCTTACAAAAGCCCAGAGAGCATAGGATGTTATTGTATCAATTTTATTGACTGGGAAACTGAGGATCAGAGAGGTGCAATTATCCAACCAAAGTTACCCACTGGTAGGAAATGGTGCACAGAGCAAGAACCTGGAGATCCGACCACCTGGTCTAGCACTCTCTTAAGGATACCTGAATGCCCCTCCTACCCATGTTCTTGGTGATTGAGAAAGGCATCCTTGTCAATGACAGGCCATGTATAACATCCTCGAAAACATTCCTTTCTCCACAACTAGTATCCAGTGGCTCACCTCTGATTCAGCTGTCCCGCCAGAGCAAGAGGCTGAAGAGGAATTTGCACTCAAATAGCTAATCAGCTCTTTGTTCTGCTTCTGTAGATATACTTGTGGTAGAGGCTGTACTCAAAAGTAACTAAAAAAACTCATCCTCCCTTTGGCTTGCTCTGTCTAAGCAACAAATGTAACTACCTGCAACTATAGCAACTCTGCCTGCTTTGTAATGGTCTGAGGACAAATTAACCAATCAGCCCATGCCAAATAAGTTCTATATAAGGAATGTTGCAACTGAGCTCCA
>NW_011888784.1:14086802-14130261 GCF_000151845.1 Pteropus vampyrus
TTAGCAGTTGCCAAGGACTTGGGGAGGTGAATGGAGAGTAACTAATAGTAGCTACTAATAGTAGCTAATAGGTATGAGGTTTCTTTGGTGGGGGGTAATAAAAATGTTCTGAAATTAGACAGTGGTGGTAGTTGCACAACTCTGAATATACTAAAAACCAGGGTGAATATAATAAACGCTTTTTTAAAGGGGGTAAGTTTTATGGTATGTGAATTATATCTCAGTAGAACTGCTATAAAAAATTGAGTGTATGTACCTAGGTGTGTGGGATGCTAGTGTAAATGAATATCTTCACAATTCTGCTGGCAGCATCGCTGAGGTGAAAACTGCCCTTGCCCATAGCCTCCAGCTCCTGTGAGACAGGCTGGTCACACTGGGCTACCCCGACCTGACACCATCAAATGCTTGAGTCACACAGCTAACAAACATTCCCCCTCACACCCAGTTGCACTTCAGCTCTCAGCCAGAAGACCTGCGAGGAGAGAGTTGAGCTGGCCACACCTATGTGAGCATCCTCTCCCATATGACTAACATATTTCTATATGTAAATCAATAAATTGGTAAAATGAGCATTTAGGTTTGCTTAGCCGATTATGGATGCCCCATGGTGCACCCCACATGAGATTTCCTGCTCAGGATGCCTCATTCATGGAAGTTAAGATTTCTAACACTCACTTCTACTTTATTGTATCTGATCCTTACAAAAGCCCAGAGAGCATAGGATGTTATTGTATCAATTTTATTGACTGGGAAACTGAGGATCAGAGAGGTGCAATTATCCAACCAAAGTTACCCACTGGTAGGAAATGGTGCACAGAGCAAGAACCTGGAGATCCGACCACCTGGTCTAGCACTCTCTTAAGGATACCTGAATGCCCCTCCTACCCATGTTCTTGGTGATTGAGAAAGGCATCCTTGTCAATGACAGGCCATGTATAACATCCTCGAAAACATTCCTTTCTCCACAACTAGTATCCAGTGGCTCACCTCTGATTCAGCTGTCCCTCCAGAGCAAGAGGCTGAAGAGGAATTTGCACTCAAATAGCTAATCAGCTCTTTGTTCTGCTTCTGTAGATATACTTGTGGTAGAGGCTGTACTCAAAAGTAACTAAAAAAACTCATCCTCCCTTTGGCTTGCTCTGTCTAAGCAACAAATGTAACTACCTGCAACTATAGCAACTCTGCCTGCTTTGTAATGGTCTGAGGACAAATTAACCAATCAGCCCATGCCAAATAAGTTCTATATAAGGAATGTTGCAACTGAGCTCCAGGCCCAGATCTTCAGAGTGCTAGCTCTTCTGGGACCACTGGCGTAATAAACCTGAGTTCTCCAACTCTCCCAGTGCTGCTTGGCTTCTCACCTGATTTTGGATCTTTTCTGCAACAAGGTCCACGAAACTCCCATCTGCATATTTGTAACACAGAGACGGATGCCTGTGGCCCTTATATTTTCCTCTGTCTTTCCTCCTTAAAACTCTTCACTTTATGTCAAGTGTCTTCACAACTCTCCTCTTTCTTTTCTGACCACTTACTCTGTCTACTTCTGGCTACTGCCTCTCCTCCCCTGTCCTTAGGGAGAAAAGAGGGATTCCATCCTAAAGGAGATGACTGCAGGGACTCTCTTCCTGGTCACAGTTGGTTAGACCTCTGCCCCCCACCTCCCTACCTCCCAGCCATCCTCACTGTCCCAGGACTGGTCTTGCTCTCATCTCTGTGGACTCTAAAAAGAAGAGCACCTCCCTCATGCCTGTCTTTCCCCAAAACCCCACTGCCCTGATCTCACAGAGGCTTCCCTCACAGACCAGCCAGAATGGCACTTCTCAAACTTGAATGTGCTCACCATTCACCCAGGGATCCAGGGAAAATGCAGACTCTGGGTGGGGCCTGAGATGCTGCATTCTAACCAGATGATGCCAATGCTGCGGGCCTGGAGACCACACTTCAGGCTGCAAGATCTTGGGGTCTCCACTAAAGAGCTATGAAGTAGAGGCAGACAGCAACCAATCAAATTTAAAAGATAACTGCCCTGCCCATTTAGAAGGGAAGTGAAAAGGATTAGTATTTCTAATTCTCTTCCCTGCTCCACCATGAAAAAGTGACAATTTGTTGAAGTAACTCATTTTTTAACTGTGTAATTATTTTGAAAGTCTAATTTAAATCCTAAGCATTTCTAACACAAAAATTATCATTTCTTCAAAGGCATGTTTTTTTTCCAGTTCATTTTTTTCCATGGCTATATAAACAAAACAAAAAAAAAACAAATCTTGAAAATTAATTAAAACCATCCATAAACTCTACCGTTTAGAACCAGAACTAGAGAAATACATTTCAGTTCACATAAAGATGCAATGCTGGCCGAAAGGTGATTTAGGTTGGCAGCCTGGATCTCATCTCACAGTCTCTTCCTACCCAGTTTTTGGGAACATTCCCAAATTATTTTTGAGGTGATTGAGGTTAGACTCTTCAGAGGTAAAGTCAGATTCTGCTTCAGCCCTCAAGCGGGAGCCTATCTTTAGGGCCATCAGCTCTCTGTGCCTCTAAACCCAACATGGTCCTATAATTATATGCATGTCCGGTCTTCCTCCTGGCTGGAGTGGAAACCCAGACCACCTTCCTGGTGGTAACTGTACACAGTAAATTCTAGACACCCAGCAACAGCTTTACATGGGATTCAGAGCCCAGAAAAGCCTCCCCAGGCAGGATCACCAATGCTGAACAAGACACAAGACAGGACAGAGGGCTAGAGCATCCCTGAGCACAGGACTCTGGGGTTGGAGAAGCTGCCTCTAAGAGTCACTGCCCCAGTGCCACCCAGCCAACAGACTAAGGAGAGTGCCTAGATGCCTCAATAAAAGATATGCAATGGTGTGTATGTGGACACAAGATCAACCCAACATCAGAAAATTCAAATATGTGTCCAGTCATATCTGAATGTGACAAGTTGCAGTCCCAAAGAAGGTACAGACAGGGACTGACAATGCCTGGCATGGCCTAGAGCAGAGCCAAAATGTTTGATTCACAACCTATCATGGACGCATGTCCTGCTTGGGACAAATGAGTAAGATGTTTAATTTAGGCTAGGCTGGAAATCCAGGGGGAAGAGGCACATGACCTACACCTTCCAGGGCTCCGTCAGTATCATTTGGAGTCTCAAAGCCAAGGACTATGTTAGGCCTGTTTTCAGAAGAGCAGTGCTCCTTTCCTAAAAGATTGAGGTCCCTCTATTTGCTTGATGTCAGATACAAGGCCCTCAACTCTCCTGCAATCCTGGAAACAGGCAGCTTTGCACAATCAAGTCCTGGATCACAAAAACCCCAGTGTCCAGAAAGGGTGAGTTCAGAGCTAGTCACAGCAGTCAGACCCAAAGCCGGGAGACTCAAACATTCCCACATACCGCACATATTCATCCTCCAATCTCCCACCTCTGCCCTGTGCCTCCCTCCTCCCAACACTCTCAAACATATTTCTTCAGAGGCCACAAAGACCTCAGGCATACACCGAGTAACTTCCTTATGGAAAATGGTCAGGCTTTTACCTCCCTGGTAGGAACTTTGAGCAAAGGTTGAAGAGAACATAAAGCTCATGTGGATGAGTAGAATTACAGGGGCCACTGGCTTAAGGTTCATCCCAGCTGAGGTCTTCATGTGCCAACCATGGACGGGGTACCCCTCTGCCCTGGGTTGCTTTGAAGCACTTTGACCATCTTAACATAGCAGCCATTCGACTCAGCTGCAAGACCACACGCCAGCTCCACTGCCCTCAGGCCCCCAGCACCTACGCAACCAAAATCCAAACCAATGTTTGGATGGCTGCATTTTTCTTCTCCAAAAGCAGTGGTTACAGAATTACTATGTGATCCAGCAATTTCGCCCTTGGTATCTACACCCAAAAGAATGGAAAGCAGGGTCTCAGTTCATAACAGCACTATTCACACTAGCCGAAAAATGGAAGCAGTCCAGTGTCTATGGATAGATGAACAGGTAAACAAAATGTGCTGTATACATACAATGCAGTATTATTCGGCCTTAGAAAAGAAGGAAATTTTGACACATGCTACAACACGGATGAACCTTGAGGACATTATGCTAATTGAAATAAGCCAGTCACCAAAAGACAAATACTGTATGATTCCACTTTTATGAGTAATCTAGAGTAGTCAAATTCATAGAGACAGAAAGTAGAAGGGTGGCTGCGAGAGGATGGGGGCAGGGAAGAACGAGTTCGTTTTTAATGAGTATGGAGTTTCAGTTTTGCAAGATGAGGAGAGTTCTGAAATGGATGGTGGTGACGGTTGCACAACAATGTGAATGTACTTAATACCACTGAACCCTACACTTAAAAATGGTTAAGATGGTAAATTTTATGTGTGCATAGTTTACCACAAATTTTTTAAAAAGCAGTGATTAAAGGGAGAAATGGTCAATAACTTTCCTACAAACATGTGTGGCTTGAAACAAGCTTGCAAACAAGCATAGCTTGATGGGGGAATATTTCAAAATGTGGAGATTATGAACAAAGGGAAAGAGCAGGAAAGACAGAGCACAAGGGAAAATGATAAAACGGCAGAACTAATGCAGACACGGAGAGCCAAGACGTATTGTTTTATTAGAGAGAAATTGTCTACTTCAGAAAGAATGCCAAATTTTTTTCTTTAAGATCCTACATGTTTCTGACCAGAAGACTTCATTTGTGCTGCCACTGAAGGACAGGAGCAAACACTCCCCTTCTAGAATGACAGTAAGATGTTAGTTACATCACAGCTTCAGCTGGGAGAACATCAGATATGGGTAATTGTAGTAGTCAGAGCTCAGCATCTCTCTCAAAGAAGCAGAATTTTTATTTTTAACCTTTTGAAAAACAGCAAATAATTTTGAAGCAAGCAAGAACAAGACCTTCTTCACATTTAAAAAAAGAAGCCAAAAGAATGTCCTCTAGCCTTCTGGAGATTTTATTAAAAGACAATTTACTTTGGCCTCTGTGCTTCTGCTGTACTTTCTTTTTTACACAACTACAATGAGTTTTACTTTGTACAAGAGTTGCACAAACTCCAGCACAAGAGATGCACTCTGTGAAGTACAGAGGAAACTCTTTCACCTGGACCACCTGAAAACCTGTAATCTTCAAAAACAATACCCATTTAACACAAAGAATGCCCTAGGATGTCTCCATTTAAAGAAAATGAAGGTAAGAATTCAAAGATATAACGGTGGAAATTCAAATCAAAACCACAATGAGCTAGCACCTCACACCCATTAGAACTGCTGCAATAAAAATAAAAGCTAAAAATAAAAAATAAATAAAAAACAGAAAATAACAAGTGTTGACGAGGATGTGGGGAAACAGGAGCCCTCGTGCACTGTTGTTGAGAATGTAAAATAGTGCAGCCACTGTGGAAAATAGTATAGCAGTTTCTCAAGGAATTAAAAATAGAATTACTGGATGATTCACCAATATTATTTGAGTATATACCTAAAATAATTGACATCAGGGTCTCAAAGAGATATGTGAGCACATGCAGCATGTTCACGTGTTCATAGTAACATCATTCACAACAGCCAACACATATGCAGCAAGAAAGAGGCTGTGCCTTTTCATTACCCCAGTCACTGAGGACCATCTGTGTCTCCTCACACTTTTCACAAGAGTGAGCCCAATACAAATTCTTCCAATTCAACATCGGACTCAGATTCCAGCTAATTCTTTGACTCTAGTAAATCAGGGTTGACTCTAGTAAATCAAGGAACCACAGCTTCCGGCTTCAGTTTCCATGAAAATGGAAAAGTCGTATCCTCTACCTCTTACTTCTTCCCACGGTACGTATGTTGTAAAGGCTATGTAGATATTTACCTGTCTAAACAAAGTTAAGAAGCCAAGGAACCCTCTAAATTCAGTCATCACAGCTTGGATGTACTCAGGGATCAGCATTATCATACTTAAAAGACAATGACTCAGGAAGTACTGCTAGAAAGGCAGAAAGGAGAGCCATCTCTCCACTTCCATCACTGCCACCAAGAGAGTCAAGATCTGCACCGAGATGCCATCGGCATCCTGAGATATGTGCAAAAAGTTCAATTCATAGTACTGAATTGTTTTCATTTGCAGAATAGTATAAGCTTAATAAGAAAAATATGTTAAGATTAAAATCATACTCAAAATGTCCTTTTAACTTCCTACATATTTATTCATTTTTTTAAGTTTGTGTTCAAACACATAGCAGGAAAAATCTGTTTGTTTCTGAGTTGCCTAACCAGATATCCACTCTCTCATTCTTACCATTAAAAGAACACCAGCTTTACTTAGAGTGGCCATGCAGCCAGCTAAAAGAATTCACTTCCAGGACTCCTTAACGGCTATGTGAAACTACAGGACTTAATTCTGACCAACTGAATATAAGCTGAAAACTTCCAGAAAGTTTCTGAAGAGGATGGGACAAGCCCTTTCTCTTCACTGCTGCCTGGAATACAGAAGTGATGACTAGAGCTCAAGTAGTCATCCTGGACTGTGAGGCGATGTGCTGAGAACGACAGAGCAACAGGAGAGGAAACCACAACTCCGATGACCCTGGAACTGCCCTGGGGTGCACCCCCCAGGCTTCTTTGACATGATAGGGAAGGAAACGTCTATCATTAATTTATATACTATCGGTTTTTTTGGGGGGAGAGGGGTGGCAAAGGGGTTGTTGCTATACAAAGATAAACTGGATTCTGAGTAACAGTTTTAAGGAAATTCTTTGAAGGATCACCAATGGGGAGAGGATTCTATGAAGATGGAGGCCGTGTCAGAGGCAAAATTTTTGGATCTTCCAAATCCCCACATAAAAATAAATCGATGAGTGATGGATCTATGGGACTTCTCTGTATTTCTTACAACTGTATATACATCTACAATTATCTCAAAATATTTTTTCATTTCTAAAATCTATCTTTTAAAAAGCAACCAGATAGCAAAACCAAAACCCCATAAACGACATTTACAATAAAATGACAAATGTCAAATACAAATGAGAAAAAAATTCCACAAACACTAATATATAAGTGGGTGAGGACAAACCACCAATAGCCCTAAGACAAGCATGGTATTGTCATCTGTTCAGCAGAAAGTGCGGGGAAGCAATGAGAAAATGAGAACTGGAGAACTCGAAATGGCATACAGGTATTCACTGGAAAGTATGTCAGGCCAATCTGAGAACAGCAGCTGAAACTGAGAGGAAGACCAACCAATCCAATACCAGACACGTCAACGAGCCCATGGTTGGCATTGAAAGATCTGGAACAGTCTAGATCCTATGAATTCTTAAAACTAGCCCCCACGTCATGCTTCCAGAATAGGAGAAACTGCTGAGAGAAGAATCAAAATTAGGCAAGACAAAAACAATAATACAAAGGAAAGAGATGGTCCAATTAGAAATGAGAGGCAGAAACAGAGCCCAGAAATTTCAGAATGCAATCGGCCATGTTTCTGAACACTATACTGAAACAGATGAGAAAACTCTGAAGTTAGAAAAATAACTCTGAACCAAATCGCCTTCTAAAAGTTCAGGAAAACCAATCTCACATCAAAATGAGCAACATAAAAGTATAAAGGTCAAATCATATGCAGAGTTATTAAAGGAAAAAAGTGAATAAGGAGCTGAATAACATCCTTATAGGCAATGAAAGCTGTAAAGAATACCTAACGTTCAAATTTGTAACCTACTATTTTAAAAAGAGATAAAAGATAGAGAAATGATAGAAGACAAGAAAGAACAATATAAATCAGAATTAGGAAAATTTAGAAATGATATGACAGAACTTGGGTATTTGAATAAAAGAAAATCATCTCAGAAACGAACATTAAATTAGAAGAAAAAGAAGAGTAAGTGAGCACAACAGATAATGCCCAACTCATGACCATCTCCCCACAGATCCACAGCCCCTCCCAGATTCTCTATTTCTCTTAGGTTTACAAACTTCCTCTCACTGTGCTGAGTTAGAAACTCCTAGGTTTTCTGTTTTGTTTTTCTCCAGGTCGGCATAAATACTCTTAGAGAACTTTGTCTTGACTGCCTTCAGGCATCCATTCAATGCGTATGGATCCTCTCACTCAACAATTTTCTATCACTGTGTGGGTTCGGGAGGGGATGGCTATGTAAATCACTATATCATCAAACCGCCAAGCGCTATGAGCACAACTGCATGTGTGCTCATACTTGCTCACACATGCTTCGACCATCCCTGGAAAGATACACAGGAAACTTATGACACTGGCAAACAGGGCTGACTGGGCAGAGATGCAAGGGAGGCTGTTCATTCTTTGTCCTTTACACCTTTTAATTTTCAAATTGTATATTACCTATTCAAAAGAATAAAATTACAGTTTAATTGCTAAATAAAACCAATCTGTATTAAATATGAATGATCCTATTCACATAAAGAAAATTCAATAACTACAGGGAAACTCAATTTATAAACACAAACCAATTGAAAGACAGAGCCGGCTTTTAATGGCTGGAAAAAACAAAGTGCATGGATTCCATTTCATCAAAACTCTAATCCAGCCATCAAGCCATCAAGACTCTGAGCAAGATTCTAACTCTCCCTCGATAAAAGATACTCTGCCGCAGCCCATATGGGAGAGATAGACTTTTGAGCACCTCATTTTGCTCCTCTTCCAGGTTTCTCTGAGCCCTCCCCGGGTCCCTTCAAACCCAAGTGAGCTTGGTTCTCTGCAAAGTCAGCCTATGTGAACTTCAACGAAACATCTGTACACAGGTATCATATGCCCCACAACACTTAGGGCCCTTGCAAAAAAAAACAGAACCTGGGCCTGCTCCTTTGGGCATCAGCTGAGCCTCAAAAAGGATTTGGCAAAAACAGAAATGACATCACTGAGGCCAATGAGACAAGATTTTAAAATGTGCCTCCGATTTTCCAAAGAGGCTCAATATAAGAAATGACCATTTTAACAATGTTAGGTGGTTTTTTAAAACCTGTAGGTAAAGACAGATTCTGTACCTTGATATAATGATCTAAATCAGAGCCAAAACACTGGTCTCTTCCTCCACACTATTTCAAATGGATATCCCAAAGAAAAACGGTCTCCCTTTGCAATTAAACTACCAGGAAGTTCAGTGCTAACTTTTAGTGACCAACTGCAGTAACTAATTCATCCCAGATGCCTGGTAACTTCTGTTTCTTTGTTCCTTATAATTTACCATGATCCACATTTGTTTGTTTACTGTTTTGCATTGTTTTAATACTGTACACCACCACCAATCATTTTGGGAAGCAGGAAAAATCTAACAGCCGTCAGTTAGTCACAGAATCAGTGCCAATTACTGCTTTCCCCAACCACACTTCTCAGCTGGAACCCCTGATCCCCCCCCAACACCAGGACCCCCTCTAGTACTCTGATGGTGGGGAAAACAAGTCAGCTACACCAGCCTCCTTTTCTCCACCCTGACCTTCCTATCCAATCCATCTTATATACCATTTCCAGAATATGCTTCGTTAAAATCTATTCCCATCCTATTACTCTGCCATTCAAAATCTGATTTCATTGGTTCCCTTTTTATTTAGCAAAACTCTCATTATATGTTTGTAAAGACTGTCTACACAAAGACCTTAATAATAATCATTATTTGGGCAGCCCAATATTTAAGTTGATATTAAATATGAACCCAGGAAGTAGACAGCATCCTCCTCAGTTGACAGCTCAGAAAACCCAGGTATTTCTCAGCATGACATTTCTCATGCACCTATCCACCCACCACACGTACACACACACACACACGCACACACAACCATATTGTTTCCTGACTTAATTTTCTGTCCAAGTAGGCTGGATTCTGTCTGCTGCCAAATTCACTCTGCTCCTGCTCATGCCCATCAATGCCTTCTCCCCAGTCGCTCCATCAGCCCCATCCCTGTTACCTACATAAATCCTTCCAGTCTTTACTCAAACCACTCACCTGCCAAGAGCATTCCTAAGGCCTGTGCATCCAGGTGAATTAGCCCTCTGCCCTCACATACAATACTGTCGGAATTTAGATTTTTTTCAAAGGATGGGGCCATAATATTAGCCCAGTTGGGAGTTAGGAGAAGGTCCAACTTACAATAAGTACAATTTAAAGGGAAGCCTTCTGGCCCCATCAAAGCACCCATTTTCTTAGAAAGCTCATTTTCACTCACTTTTGTATACTCTGGGTCTAACACAGTACCAGACATGCAACTAGGGCTCTGTGATTACCAGTTTCCTCAGAGAATGAATCCCCAATTGTCTTTGTATGGATGGGTCTAATCAGATGACTCTCTCAATACCTGGTGCTATCATGGGGACGACTGCAGGTCCTCAGTCCCTCTGCAGCTCTCTTGGGGGCAGCTCCAGAGCAGTGGTTCTCAACTGGGGCCAATTCTGTCCCCTCTCCCACCCGCAAAGAACATTTGGCAATGTCTGATGTCATTTTTTTACTTTCACAACTGGGGAGATTGCTACTGGCATCTAGTGGGTAGAGGGCCAGGGATGCTGCTAACCATCCTACAATGCACAGGATGACCCACAATAAATAAGTATCTGCCCTACAGCTGAGGTAGAGAAATCCTGCTCTAGAGGGCACAAAACAACAAAAGAGAAAGTGCCCAAAAGACATAGGCCCTCTGAAAGAAGTGATGGAAACATCGCAATGTCAGTTGCCAGATACAGATCCATCATAAATGCTTTCGACATTACGTATAATTATTTAACTCTAAAATGAAGCAGCACAGCCTTCTGCCCTGCAGCCACTGTCCCAGAGCCATGTGGCGGGCATGGCAGACACTGCAGGATGACCACATCACAAACTCCTGGAGCGGGCTGCCGCACTTCTGCCTACTAATTTTAATCTTTCTCAAAGGTCAGGAATATTTTCAGATCTGTTAGCACAAGCATATTGTGGGCAGACTTGATATATGTTGCTTCCAGTTGGCAAAGCGCTTCATTCTCCAGCACCCAGAGCTGAGTTACAGGCTTAATTTCATCCCTGTCACTATCCAAGGGACTTTTTAGTCCATTATCCTAATTGGCAAATGATATGTAAGTACCAGAAGGCTGTGTGTCTGCAATTATATTTATAATGAAAGTTTAATCTCCAAAAGAAAACAGTAATTCATTAAAACCACCCTTCCCATCTGCCATTACAGCAGCAAAGGAAAAAAAAGCCACTCCATGGTGAGGCATAAATTAGCTTCCAGAGCATGAAACAGACAAGGCCTGACAAAAGGAGAAGCAAGAGATGATGCATCCTGCTTGGTTCCAGCAAAGCTTTGCCCTTGCTCCACACGGCCTTGCCACATCCCCAGGGAAGGGGTGGGAGAGGGGACGGCGGCTTGCAGGTCAGGGCCTGGGAGGGCAGGAAGCAGTCCTTCCTCTGTCCCCTGCACAGTGTGGGCTTTTTTAGCAAACACTTCAGTATTGGCCACTATATCTTAGCATCTCAGCATCTCAGGAAAACTTGAGAAGGTTTCAGAAAGAAAAGGAAGATAATTCCATGGCCTGCTATTTCAGCTCAACTCTCACCATAATCCCAAACTCGGCTGCCCTTATTTTTCATATAGATATAGAAAGACCCACCACTACTGTTCATTGTGTTGGGGAAGCCAATAATGACTGCCCCATGATGTTTACCATGTGCTCGACAGGGTTCTAAGCACCCGACAGATTAACTGATTTAACCCCGCTCCCCACAAACCGATGACTGTCTCATTTCACAGGTGAAAAAAGGAAGGCAGAGAGAAGTAACTTGCTCAAGGCCATGCAACCTGTTAGTGATGGAGCCAGAATGAACCAGGTGGACTAGCTCCAAAATCCACCCTCCTACACAGGGACCAGTGCCACCATAGCAGGACAACCAGAGCTCACCACATGTGTGCTAGGGGCGGTAACAAGCACTTGACATGTCCCATCTCAACTGTGGGGGACACAGAAGGCCACACATTATTTTCCTTGTCATCTGGCAGAATATTTGAGCAGAACTCAAAAGCCTGAGTAGAACATCAACAAAGGTAGGGCCCCAACATGAAGTTGTGGGGCCACTCGGCCTGTCTGGAAAGCCACCAGCAGTCCTCCAGCAGAGCAGAAGCTGGAGGGGCAGAGTCACCTCCATGAGGTGCAGACAACAACCAACCACTCCCTTACAAGACAGTCACCTATGCCAGGCTGTCCCAGCCTGCCATAAGGATCTCCATCTGGACTCCAAGATGCTACCCGAGCACCCACAAGCAATCCTTCAGATGCAGAGACCCTGGTGCTACTATAGGAACTGGGCCAACCCTTGGCAAAAAAAGCTCCTCTTCATCTGTTCCATGAACCCTCCCCATGTTAAGTGGGTACACTTTACCCCCAGGTGCCAAGTGCCCTGATGGTCCTCAAAACCTGTTCCACAGACTCTGAACCTCAGCACCTGATAGGCCTGTAGGCCTATACCTGATAACAGTGAAGCACCCCCACCCAGAAGGGTTGGCATTATCACGTCAAATCAGGCATTTTGCTCATGGGAAGATGCTCCAACAGCAGGAATAGAATCCTGACTTATGACTACAGTTCAAGTTGTCGGCTCTCCGCCCTCCAATCCTAATTTCCCAATGCATAGGCAACAATCTAGTGAATATTCATGGACCACCTTTCAAGAGTGATAGGAAAGAAAGGCAGTGTCATTTCCTATCCATGTAGGTGAACTCGTGATCTTTCCAAGCTGGTTTCATGAATGAATTACATGTTATTGATCCATGTGGTACAGTCATTATATTCCCCCAAATTTTGCAATCGGTCCTTCCATAAATTCTATTGCATGATTACTCCTGGTCCTGGAGTCTGATAGTTCAATAACTTCCTACTTCCCCCTCAGGATGCTCTGAGTATAGAGTCATGTCAGAGATAATAGAACTACCATCGTTGATAAATGTGCGTCCTCTCTTACATCACTCATATCAGAACTTTTCTAAAGCAAATTTGCTACAAATGCACTCATCTCAAAACTGTGTCTTGTTCGCATCTTGATACAGCAAGCAACAGAGGGTGGAGTATGATGCCCTAAATTGCTTTTGTTATGTTATTCAAACAAGTGTTTACTGAAAATATCAAGGTATAGGGTGTACTCCCAGAAAATCAAAATAGAACTCAGCACAGTGGCCATCATGCATGTCAGAGCAGAACCCCAGCACTGGGACAGGCACAATCTCCTCCTCCAGGACAGTGAGCCCAAAGAGGGCATCTGGCTGCACACCCCAACACAGTCACATTTTATTTTAGACTCACTCCCTCTCTTTAACCTCAAATACTCTAGCCTTAAAAAGAACAAAGCTCTGGGCACTTCCAGTTTTAATTTAGCCTGGCACAGCCACGCTGCTCCAAGCTGGAATCACTGCAGAGAGAAGAAAGGCAGGAGCAGCTGCCTGTCATACCCCTCTGCACACGTCACCCCCTTCTGCTGTGTACACAGCTTATCTCTCTAAGCTGCTTGACGATGCAGCTTCACGCCTTCCGGGAGAACAGTTAGAATCAAAGGCCCCACCTCCCCAACTCCTGAGCCAAGAGTAAAGAGAACCTCTCTATGAGGTTTCAGGGGTCCACAGATAACACTGTGATCTTTCATTCCTGAGCTCAGAAGCATGGGAGAAGAGGCGTGCCAGGCAGACCGATGGTTCCTTACCACCAGTGCAGCTCATGAGAGAACTGGCCTTGCATCCGTGGCCAGAGGGGCTTCCTAGCAGCTCAGGGCATGACCACTGGCCCCACACAGGGGCAGGCTGCTCGCCCATGGCCAAACAAAGACCTTGAGAGTCCTCAGAATAGGACATTCCAAAAAGCGGAAAAGCCTGAGCCTCACTTGCTCCCTGTCTTCTCCCAAATCCACCCATCTTTCCCTGGGCAAAACTGAAGGAGGAGCAGGGGAAGCCACAGTGTCCTCTTGGGGAGCTGAGGAGAATTCCCTGCTCTCTGAGAATAGGAAGAGTGGGACATAAGGGTTCCCCTGAGGTGTACCTGTATCAGAGGAAAATGGAAATCTATGCCACATCGTCATAGGGCTGTGCATACAGGGACCACATTTTAAAAATGGATGCTCCAGGATAGTCATGGGGATGTAAAGTACAGCAGAGAGAACATAGTCAATAATATTGTAATAACTGTATGGTGTCAGATGGGTACCAGACTTGCCGGGGGGTTCACTTTGCAAGTTATACAAATGTCTTGTACTATGTTGTATACTTGAAACTAATATAATATTGTATGACACTCTAATTGAAAAAGAAAAAAAAAATCAATGCTCCAGGAAAGGCCAACAAAGGCCAACAACCAGTAATTATATAAGTTCATTTTGAAATAAGGAGGTAAATTCGTCAATTCTTGGGTTTGGGAGTATTGCTCTCCTAAAGGATAAAGAAGTGGGAAAAAAGAAACACAGCTTGCAGGAGCAGGCAGGAAGGAAGGGTGCCCGCCCCGCTCTGATGTCCAGGCCTGCTCATGGGGGTGAGTACAGTCCCAGGAACACATTCTGTCCATTTTCTGTTTCTAAGAAACAACAGAGTTGAGGAGTCACGTGAGGCTCCAGGGTTTTTTTCTGTTTTCTCGGCTTAGCTTGGGCCTGACATCCAGTTCAATTTAATAAAGAATCAGGGCAAAGTCAGAAAGACATGGAACACTACAGAATCAGAAGGAGAAAAATAAATTTTATGAGCAAATATCCTTGGAGAAAAATACAACGAAAAGACAAAAGATTCGAGAGAAAGCCCAACATAACCAGACCCTTAAAGAAACAAACAAACAAAAATTTTTAAATGTACATAGAGAAATCTCTGATTTTTAAAGAAACTTTGTCCCCAAGTTCAGGTGGGGAAATTGAGGCTCAGTGCAGTTCTATGATTGGTTCCTAGAAACGCCAGACTCCTTTCTCCTTCCAAGCCCCTTTACCCCTCCCATCCTAGCCCTTAAGGGTCACACAGTGTCGCTGGGAAACAGGACACAGAGCTCTCACACACAACTGGAGGAGCAAGAGGGAATGATCGGTGTACAGTGCTAAAAGCACTAGGAGGCATGAGAAGTGGGTGGGCAGCAGGGGGATGGGAGACGGCTGTGGGCTGAAATTCAGGTATCCAGTGGACACAGCACATATCTCAATGACAGATTCAGAACTCAGGGAAGAGTGGGCACGCAGCTTCTAGTTAGACTCATGAGAATGAATGGAACTGCTTCATATTTGTACTGCATTTACTTATATGACTATTTGTTTCCTTTACAGCACTTAACACAGTGGTTGCATCCAGTAAGCATTTAATAAATGGTGATGAGTTATTTTCTAAGACGGTTGTATAAATCTGGACATTTCTCACATTATAGTAACGTAAATGATAGTGATGTTTACAAGCTCACACACAAGACCCTTGAATCTAAGTTTTTTTAAACTTAATTAAAAAAAAGATAACTTTGGGTAACTTTGGTTAATTATGTAATTTTCAGGTGTACAATATAATTTGACATCTAGATAGTCTATTGTGTGATTACCACCCAAAATCCAGTTTCCTTCAGCTACCATATATTTGATCCCCTTTATCCACTTCACCCTTCCCCTACCCCCCTGTATTTGACCCCCTTTACCCTATCTACCTCTCCTCTCCTCCCCTCCCCCCTACCCTCTGGTAACCACTAGTCCATTGTCCATGTCCCTGAGTCTCTGTTAAGACACTTGAATTTTGACAGTAGCAGCAATGAAGCCCACGTTCATGAAAATCCTACAGGACTGCCAGGTACCAGGTTCTCAACCGAAGACAGCCTCACGGCTACCAGAACTTTCAGCAGCTCATAAGGGAAGCGTGAGGGTCCTCACTTTTGGAAAAGTCAGCATCATGTCCCAGGTCTCCCTGCCTGACAACACTGGTTCTGGAATTAGAATCCTGCCTCCCACTGCTCCTCCCTCACCCACCATCTCCCCTCAACTAGGACACCCCAGAAGAGGGACCAACACCCTTAGATACAGTCCAGACCTCAGCGGGACCTCTCTGGAGGACCTCTCCTGCTTTCAAATTTTTAAATTTTTAATTTATTTTGCCTTCTAAGCTATTTATTTAAGAAAAATGAAGACATGTCAGAGGAAGATTATTTTTAAAAAACTGATGTGTTTTAAATATTTCATCTTAGAATCTACTTCATTTGGAGATGACATCACAAGTCCTTCCCACAAGGCCCAGTTGAGGTCTTCTGCCACACCCAGGACTGGGGTGCTGGGCTCAGGATCCCACATCTCCAGGCCTTCCCTGAGCCAGACATCATAGACTGGAGCCCCCTAAGGATCCTGATACCAGGCCTCAAGTCAGACCCCAGAAAGACTGAGCCCCAAATCCTGGAAGACAGGCCAAGAGAGGCAGCTGACTGCAACTAGAACCTCAAGATCAAACTGTCCTCTGAGGATCACCATCTGAAGTAGGTGATGGACCAGCAGTCCTGCCCTTGAGAAGCCTGGCCTGAGCTGTTCCAGGCATTCTGGGAAGCCATCTCAATGGACACATCTCTCTTCTAGATTCTACTGGCTTCTATCATAGAATATCCACAGTACAAATCATATCAGTGACTCCCGGTGGCCATGGCAATTCCTAGCCAAGACAGCTTTGTGGAGCTATCCTTTACAAAGTCCCTAATGGGCTGGTAATTGTTTTTTTATGGCTTTCTGATGAAGTGCAAAGTGCTCCATGGCACTCTGCATTGCTTCTTGGTGGCCTGTGAGGCCATGGAGCCAATGCCTGGTGAAGGGAACAAGTGCCTGGTCAGCCCATCTTCGGCTGCCCATGTCACCCTCACCAACCCCAAGATACAGGCCCTATGCCCAGCTCACTGAGGGAGATGAGGCAGAAGAGAGGCCAATGCATGATGTCATGGACAGCTCTTATGGTACCCTGAGCCAAATAAGTTATTAAAAATCCTCCAGATACCATGTCATCTGGCAAAATTACTATTATATGTGTAGTAATATAGTTTACCATTGCTAGTGTGACTGTTGTAGGTAAAACAAACATACAGATTGTATTTTTAGGTGCAATTTGAACAGCTTATCTATTGGAGCATTTTGTAAATATCAACTCATACAGAATATCTGTCCACATTTATAGTCCTCGGAGCATAATTATTCAAGTTTAAAATTATCGTACAATGTAACTAGCATTTGGTGTTATGTTGTGTTATGGTATTTACCTGACTCTTCACGCATTTAGCATTTAACTGTTTCGTTTAATGCCTGAGACCATGTGCTCAGGAGCTTTATTATTCTCCTTTTCAGCAGACCCTTCCAGAGAACACGATTAGGGAACAATGATGGGGACAAGAGAATCCCACCCCATTCCCCAAACACAGGGAAGCTGGCACTGTCTCGCAAAGCAGTCTTATATCAGGTCATTAGCCCAAATCACCACCATCTTACCTCTAACCTCAGGACCAAGATTTATGCTCACAGCTCCGCAGAGGCCCCAGATTGTCCAGGGTTGGAGCAGCAAATCGTCCCCCAGTCCCCACTCACATCACTCTGCCCAGCACATGCACAGGCCACCCAGGCCACGAACACTTACAGACAGTACAGTTCCAGAGTCACACAAAACCCAGAACGGAGAACCGTCCATCCTGGAAACATTCTTGAAAATGACATCCTGCCCACCTCTACAACTTTGTTACTTTCCATTTACTTCACTTTCTATTTACTGCCTTTTCTTCTCCTTTCTGAGAAAAATACCAAAGAAATGTATTTCTGAAGTAAACAAATTAAACACTCATCAGTACCATGACCCTTTTAGCAGCTTTCTTTAATCAACAAATAATATGGGGTCTCCTTCTGTGGGCCAGAAACTGTGCTGTACAGGGCATAAAACAGTCCACCTTCAAATGCTCAAGATCTAGCTGCCACCTGACACAGAATCCCTACCTCACAGGTCTTCCCAGGTGAGAACCAGACCTCCTAACCAGGAGCAGGAGGACTTGCAGCCTCCAGCCCCAAACCTTTCTGTTCTTCTTGAGCAGCTCCTAAAGCTAGAAGCAACAGCGTGCAGTTTTCATCACTTAAGAGCCTCTGTTTCCAGGGACATCCCAATATGAAGCCCAAAATGAGAGGCCGTGTGTCCAGCGGGTATGGACGGAAGCCTGGCAGAAATGTGGAAGTTCCAGTTCTACCTATTGGAGTCAGAAGCCTGGCTGGGAAGAAGGGCTTTTAACCACTGAACATAGTCAGCTCTTAAAGGGTGAAATCCATTTTTCTCGGTTGATTTACTTTCCCCTAAGTCAGCAGTCCTTAACTTTTTGGCACCAGAGACCAGTGCTCCTATGAGAATCTAGTGCCTGATGATCTGAGGTGGAGCTGAGGCGGTGATGATAGTGCTGAGAAGCGGCTGCAGATACAGGTGAAGCTTCGCTTGCTCACCCGCAGCTTACCTCCACCAGTCCATGGCCTGGGGCTTGGGGACACCTGCCCCAAGGTAATCTGTGGACCACACAAGAACTCAGCTGGAAAACCATCCTTTGAAGCCTGGTGAAACTTTCCTTAGGGAAAATATTTCAAAAGGCATTTATTTAGGTGTTTTGGCAGCATTTCTCAGACTCTTCAAACCAGAAGGGCTATGTTGGTCTCTGCGATCACATATCTAGGACTGAAGACTATATAAAATGGCCTAAAAGGAGAATCAGACCAGTGCGAAGAACACTAGTCAGGGAACAAGAGATCCAAGCCTTAGTCCCACCACCTTCCAGGCATGTGGCCTTGAGAAAACGCCCATCACCTGGAGGCCTCACCTTTCTGTCCCTCTGGTGACTCAGGAAGGATAGTGAGGGAACATCCCTGAGACCATGGAGGAGACAAAACTGCAAAGGTGAGTCATTCAGTGAACGTGGTTCACGCTGCTTTTTCTAAGTGGCCAAGGTAAACAAACGGGACTTCTTTTTTAGTTTCTTAGTAGAGTTCCTCTCAAATTAATCACCTTTGTAGCATTTTTACAACTTTTGAAATACTTGTAGATACATTACCTAATTTTAAAGGTGTTATTAAGTTGACCATTGAATCTAAAGTGGAGGTTTTTTAAAGGGCTAAGAAATGACTGAAGTATCGACTATGTGCCTAACACTATACTGTGTCCCACAAAGATTTCCCTGAATCCCTAAAATGGATCCTCTTCCCGCCCACGTGATCACAATCCAGTTACTCGGATGCAGATAAGTCTTTTATTATTATTATTATTATTATCATACTAACAAGATTTCACTTATGCTAACCTTTTTCATTTTCTCCTTTGCTAATCTGTTGCTATTATTCTAATATCTGAATACTAGAATAATAGCACTAGTAACAATTCCCCAACACCTTTTTTTCTTGAATTAAATCTTGAACTGGTTGCATATTTTGCTGAACTACTAACTAATGCTTTCCACGTGTTTTTCCCCCAAGTTACAATACTTCTCATTAGGTGTTTCTAACAACAGAAATCAGCGAAACGCCCAAAGAAACTCCCTCGCCAGAAACCCTTTCCAAGTCCCTCAGTAAGACCCAAAAAACACATGGGTGCATACTTCATCCTTGAAGAACCTCCACTCAGCAAGACATCTGCCAGCCAGCCAGCCATCCCCCTTGTCAGCTCCCACGCCCTCAAGAGATCAGAATTTCTAGTAGCAAGACAAAGCATTTTGTTTCCCAACATAAACTTTGATTAGTCGGTGACAAAAAATGAAGTTGTCTCTTCATGGTGGTAGCCACAGGTGCAGAGAGCGATCACTAGGGCTTTCACTATACCCCGCAAGCACCTAAGACCTGAAGGGGAAGCATCTGTAGACTCTCTAGCAGAAATCGTTCGAAAGCGCGGTGGTTTCCTTGCTAGGGTTGTTTTCTGGACAGCAACTTCAGAGTCTAACCGCCACCACTGCTCTAAACTAGTCTTGTGACATCTGCTACAGGTGTCCCCACCACTATACATTCTCTATTGCCATTTTTTTTGCCAGAATTTCCCATTCTTTGTTAAGGATATAAGCAATTATTATTAGGCCATTGTAAAGCAAACACATGGATGATAGTTCCAACATAATGCTCATACTCTATCATCCAACATCTAGAGATCCTTGAGGTGAAAGGTAAAGTCCTAAAGAGGCAATGAATAATTTAAATAAAGTAAAAGGCAGGGAATAAGAATAAAAATATGAGACCCCCCCCCCCCCACCAATATACCTGCTTTTCTTTTCTACGGTTCAATTCACATTTGCTCATATTCATATTTCCTTTCTTCATACCTTTTAATTCTCCAGGCTGATCTGAGTTTCCAGCTGTATCCGGAAGGTTCTCATGCTAACTCTCTCTCATATCTGTGTGTCTCCATTTCTTTATCCACCCTCATAGTTTAGTTCACCTGCATATCTATAGATGGTGGGTCCATTGTTTAAATTCATTCTCTAGTTGCTCTTTTCACTTTGGGTGAGAAATCATTCCTGACCTATATACGCCAAGATTTTAGCATCTGTGGATGGATATGTGACAGAACTGAACAGTCACTGGCACTTAAACACTAGACCTTCATGCATTTTTACAAACCTGGTGATATGTTTTATATCCTTCTCATATCCTTTCTGTCTTCCTTTTTGGGGGGTGGCATATCTGTCGATCACTGTTTGATAAGGCATCTTAGATATAGCCACCCACATAGAGTGGAGAGGAGCTGACAGGCTGACCTCCCCTAGCCCAGACCCAATGTGGATATTCTGTCGGTTCTGCCTCCTGGGAGTGAAGGCAGGTTAATAGGAAACAGATGGTGGGAGGTGTTTATCTGATTAACCCACAGAGCTTGTTTTTACCTAAAGAACAGAACCCTGGGCAAAAATGGGTCATGGACTTGATGGGGTGTAAAAGGGAGTAGGTTTTTAAAAATGAAAGCACCAGAAGTCTCTGGCTGTAAAGAGAGACTCAGGATTTCAAACCCAAGGCCATTGTGTGCCCAGGCTATAGTTGCTCACTCAGGGGACTCTGCAGGAGATGGTGGGGCAGGGGATGGGCTTTAGGACTTCTGGAGAACCAGTAGATCTCGATGTCAGAAAATAGGGAATGTGACACACTGCACGTAACACCGCTAGGGAAGAGTGTGGCCAGGATGCTGTGAGCTTGGCCACTGTGACATCCAGGGACAGAGCAAAAAGAGATCCTAAATGCTGTGAGCTTGGCCTCGGTGATGTTCAGGGAGGGGACAGGAAGAAACCCCAACCCCCTACCCAACACTGCAGTGGCAGGACAGGAGCAGAAGCAGCTTCCTGTGGGAATGCAAAAAGCCTGAGTAAGGCCTGAGTCAGAGAAAGCAGGACAGCGGGACCAAGAGAGGAAAGTATGGCTGGGGGCGGAGAGTCTCCTGGTCAGAGAACAGCCTGTTTTACTGCTTCTGCAGTCACACAGTGGATACCTGTGTGAAGAGGCTGCCACCTCTGACAAGAAGGCCAGCAGCACCTGTGTGCCCCCACAGTGCCCAGAGGGGCTGGATACCCAAGGTGACACACATCACTACACAGGCCTCAGGTGTCTCAGCACCCACAGTGTATTAGCTAATATGAAATTTTCACCAGGTGCTATTGAACCCAAGAGTGTCAAAAAGGCATTTTGCTATTTCTAGAAGGAAATCCCTAGTTTTAATGAAAATTCCAAATAGTCAAAAGGCAGTAAGGACCACACTGGAATCCAGTTAATGCTCCAAAGTCCAGTGTCACTCAGTAACCTACTTGAGGGGCAAGTATAACATCAGCCAAGGAAGCTGGAGGGGAGACCCCCTGCAGAGCCAGGAGGGCCTGGCCACACAAAAGCAGCTCACAGGGAGTGTAGAGAGAAGAGATACTCAGAGGGTTGGGGAGCAGTACTCAGCTCAATCAGAAAGTTCAGCAAGGGGGCACAGAGAGGCCATGCTCACAGTCACAGGTTTAGGAAGAAAGGCAGAACCCGAGACAGTAATTGGGGAACAAAGGAGGGGGTCAGGGTCATAGATTATAGCTCTACTCCCACCCTCCAAATATAGAAGCCTACAGCCCTCTGCGCTGTAGCTACAGGGGATTCACACATTGGACAGAATCTGTACCTCACCCCAAGGTCCTGAGCTGTCATCACACCATACAGAACACACAACGTGCATCACCACCAATGAAAGTCAGTAGTGATACAGGACCCTTTCCTATTAAGATTGCACATGGCCTTGGGATCCTTCTCAACACTGTGCCCCAGGGAACCACCACCTCTAGGTCAGCTAGCACGTGAGATGAATCCCCTCGGTCATTCCTGCACTAGAAGGTTCTTCTTGAAGAAATGCTCCACTATTGGTCATTCACCTCTGCTATAACAGTACAATGCAAAGAACACAGCTGCATGACTTAGCTCTTGAGAAGAAAATGCTTTGCAAATGACATGTTCATGCCTCATTCTATTGACATTTCTGCTGCTGGAAATTGACTACTGGTCTACATCGATGGATGAAGAGCCTTCTCCTACATTGTTTTCTTGCCTTTTAAAGTCATCCTGATCCCTGTGATTTGACCTTTAATGAGCAATGAGACTAATCTTATGAAGAGATTAGTCACTTCAACCACCTTGCCAGCTTCTGCTTACCTCATCTCTATCTTCATGAGCAGACCTCCTCATCTCATAGGTTTGGGGAACATTTCTCCAAAGACCCTTTGTGCCAGGTTGTCCTTCACAACTACAAGCATAAATGACACTTTGGAATCTTCAGCCAATTTTTATTCTTTTTTTTTTTAACTAATACTGGATACTTGGTAGTGTCAGTCTCAGACAATCAATTGACAGGGTTTGTTTTCTTAATGGGAAAATAGAGTCTGCTTCAAAAAACGGAAGCAAAAGTTTCAAGCCAAACGCAATGCCTTCAAAGTCAGCCAGTAGAAAACACTCATATGTTAACTTAAAGATGCTGATGACTTCAAATCTTGTGTTTTTGAAATCCTCGGTTCCATTTCTCACTCCATAATTCTTCTGCTCCTTTTCTCTTCATGGTGAGATTTAGTCATCAGAGCCAGTTGGCCCTACAAACATTTTTCTGGTGTCTGGAAATAGGATCATTTGCAGAAACCAAAAAATTTATTTTCTCTAGCTAACCTCATAAAATGCAGACTTCTCATGCCTATCATAGATTATTTTATTCATATCTGTCACTTCATGCCCATAATATGACCATCATTTTTTGAGCGACTGAAGCTAGATTAAGAAGACAAGTCATGCATTGTTTGCTACAATATGTTACACCAAGTGGTCATACTAAAAACATGCAAAGAAATGAAAATTACAGTGGAGAGAAGCACAGAGGTACAAAAAGCTTGGGGGCCTCGCTCTGTACCAAAAGCTCATTCCAACTTCCTGCCAAATGCTTCAGAACTGCTGTGCTATCAGAAGAGACCTGTCTCAGCTGCTGACTGTGACCATCAAAGCAGCGCCCCTGTGGCCTTCATTTTTCAGGAGGTTCGCTCAGTTGCTAACCATGAAGGCTCCACTCCACTCTCATCCCAATGGGTACGGAGTTCCAAAGTTAACACCGGAGAATTCCAAAGGCACGTCACCTCCAATTCGTCAACATGCAGCCCTGGATTCTAAACATTCTTGTACTTAATAAAAACAGGAATGAAGGAGAAGGGAATGTAGAGTGATAGCATTTTTAAACCCATGAGCCAAAGATGATCCGGGATCCTTCCAGCCAACCGTGCAGTGAGAAGGAAGATCGTTGGGGGAGCTGCATATGGTGCTTGGCCTTAGACAGCAGCCATGTCCAACTCCTGTAATAACTCAACTATTTATTGTATTGCAAAGAGGAAAAATAATCTTGAGAAGAAACGAGGATTCAAACAACTGATGTGAAAAGGCTCCCCTACCCCGTCCTGTTTTCCTTTGTCATTTTGACAGAAGATCATGTCGGGCTTGGTTTCTTTTTTTTTTCATCTCAAAGAAATCTCATCTAATATTGCCATTTGGAAAAGGAAAGAATATGTCACAATGGGGGTTGGTACTTCATACACATGATACACGCATTCCATTTTCTATACATAACCAAAGGATAATATATAGTGCTATTATAATAAATCTTTTCCAGATCTTGCCAATAATAGGAAATGGAATGAGAAAGAGGGTTTTTTAAGACAAAAGGAAAACTTTCCTTCTCAGGTACAGATGTTAATTTCTACAATCAAATCCTCATCTGACATACTCAGGCCAAATTAGTGGTGAAAACTGATTAAGGCAGAAAATCCTTTAAAATTATATATACCTTAAAACTTTACTTGAACTTGCAGCTATGGTGACTGGCCATCTTGGTTTGCCTGTGGTGTGGCACAGTTGGTCATCCTGTTTATAGCACATAAGGAGACACCCTTCACACCCTTTTGAGCCATGACCTTCCCTTGACTAAAAATCTACGGCCTGAAATTCTATGTGGACTTTCTTTTCTGAACCGCTCCAATAACATGCTCTATAATTTCCAATCTCAATTTCTTTAAAGTCAAGCAAGAATGAAGATCCTTGTGAAGACTAGAGTCCTTCTATACTTTATATGTCTCTACCTTTTATAGTTGTCACAACCCACTTATGTTAATGGAAAGGCTACTGTACTAATTTTGAATCTTTTCCAAACTAGTCAATGAATTTTCAAAGCAGTGACTTTTTATACTCACATTTAAACAGGTTATAAAATATTCATGTACCATTTTATTAAATGACAAAATTCCAATAACAAGTACAATTGGTATAAGGAGGTTTGGGAACAAACACACTGATCCTGTAAGTACCCAGTTCACCACCTCGAGCAGGAAGTCATGCGTGCTCTGGGAGAGAGTGGGCTGGACAGGCTGGAGGTGCTCAGTGTGCCATGGGGATAAGATATGGTTTTACGCGGATTACGTGGGATGACAGAATACATTAATTAATGCAGTGAGTCAATAACAAGGTAGTTAATTAGAAAAAATTCTATGCTGAATATTTAAGCACATATTGCAAAAGAGTGAATTTTCTTAAAAGGAGTTAGTTAGCTCATTAGGATTTTGATCTAGCCCATTTTAGTGTAAATCTGCTTTCCACTGCCTTACTATTCTGGGGAAATACCAACTCATAATCCTATCCCAAATCTCTACGGTTATGAGCTATATATTTCAACCAGTATTGAACTTCAACAGTATTTAGCACAAATTATGTGCCTGAATTTGTTCTAGATCCAAGACTGGGGAGAGTTTATCCAAAACAGGTCACAGGCCTTTTCTTCAAGTAGACGTGATTTATACATATGAAATAACTGGAAAATTAAAAAAAACTGATTAAATACAATCAAGTAACCATACATGTCTTATGGTCACTCAGTGCTACAGATAGTTGAGAAGCAAATGGTCAACTCTGACTGAAGTTCCTACAGATCTTATTTTGTTTCCAGCAAGATTACAAACCCTCCTGCCACCTTGACCCTCCAACCCCTGAGGTTTATGAGTCTGCTACACAACTATTCACTGGCCACAGAGTCAGACAAAGGTTGTCACTCAAGACACTTGCAGCCTCACCACACTTAACACCAAACTAAGTAAAATTTCCCTCTATGTCCGGCTGCTCCCTCGGCCCCATCCCTGGGTCTCCAGCAGGGATGAAGGAAGGAGGAAGGACCAGAAATCATTCCTTCCATTCCACCCATGCACACCACACTCCAGGTGCAGATGGGGCCTCAACAGGATGACTTATGCTCTCCTAATTAGAGACCTGAATTAAGACCACGATGTATATTAAGTAAAAGAAAAATTATTCAGATATGAAAAACTTCGATGCATAAAATAAAAATTTAGTTCCTTTTTTATTCTTAAATTATATACCTGCCTCAATGTGGCCCAATGCCAGGAGGACACCAAGCCAGTTTTAGAAACGCCTCACATAGAGATTGTCAACTTAGCATAAATAATTGTTTTCATTGCCATTCAACCCAAATCTATAGGTACGGAAACGAGTGGGTCCAGGAAAAATCAGTGGCTGCAGGAATGGCCCCAGTGGGATTCCTGAGTGATGGCAGGCAAGCCATTCTGAATCGGCACTGACCTGAGATATCACCTGACCAGAACCAGAGCTTCAGGCCCCACTTCCCCCCAGGGAGCTTCGAAGAGCTACCAGGAAGCACAGGGAGGTCACTTCGACAGCTGGAGATTCACATTGGCACAGCCCCCAGAAGAACCTCATCCCTTCTAGCATTGCCAAAAAGAACCTCATCAGAAATCTGTCTTACCTCCAGCTCTATTCAGTAAACAAACAACAAAGGAAGTTAGGTAAAACAGGGCTTCAAAAACAATTGCTAGAAACTGCTTCAAAAACACTCTTAACGATCCAGTGGTAAGGGTTAACGTAAGTAGATAGCGTAATAGTGAGCACTATTCCCATGAGTGGCATTTCTCATCCTAATTTAATCACTGAGGGCAGATGGCAAGCACCCCGTGCAGATGTCACTCACCGATGCAGGCATGGACCCTCACAGACAGCTGTGTCCTTAAGATGATGCTGTGCTTCTTACCCCGCCTAATGGAGAGAAAACAGGAGACAAACATGCATGGGCATCAGAAGAGTCAGTGAGAAGATGCCTAGACACTGTTAATCAGCTTGAAGGTTCTGACACACCCACCTGAAAGAGGCTAGACAGAGACCTAAACAGAACCAGAATCTACCCTGAAATAATGTGACGTTACAGGGCTTTATGGAAAATAAAATAAAGTTTGATTCTGTTGGATTGACACACGCATTTTATTGCCAAACCCAGTCAACCCATTCCATCTACAGAGTTTGCATGTACTCATGCTTGACCATGTTGGGAAAATTTTTAAATCTGTGCCCATAAAGTGAAATCCCTGGAATGTAACAACACAAATCTGCTTGATCATTCCCATGGCTATTTTTACATTTTTCTGGATATAGGAGAAGGGCACACATAGTGGGGGGAATCAGAAAGAGCTGCTTTGCTATGTACATTGATCCAACACTGCAGGGCATTTATCTTTAACAGGAAGATGGAAGTCCACCAAAGAACTTATAGGCTACTTGTTACTAGGAATACCAATTTACACCACACCTTGCCTCACCTTTACTTCCTTCTCACTTCATTTCTTATGAAGAAGAAAAGAAGATGGCTTTCTCCCCAGTTCTGTTCCTACTAGGGCTCATCCCACTTTATGCAAAGAAGGACTAAAGCATAGAGCAGTTGACAGAGAAGATGATAAATGGGGAAAAAACATGAGTCCTGGTTACCTGGGGGTAACAAAGGCTTTGATATTTGGAGAAAGGGAGAAACCAGTGGACAAAGGTAAAATGTGCCAGCAACCAGCATGGCAGCAGGTAACCCGCTGGGCCTCTCAGTGGCCAGCCATCATTTTTCTGGCCACCCATCTCTGCCCATCAGGGCCTTATTTATAACAGAGCCTGGCAGTGCTTTCCTGCTTCCTGGAGGGGAAGAGAACATATATCTCACCAGGGCACACTGTTAACACTGTGATTATGAATTCATCATAATCAGTGAAACAATTATATTTTTTATTCTTGAGACCAGATAAAAAGGGAAAGTATGGTTTGAAAATGGGATGTTTTGTGGGTTTTTTTTCTTTTAATGGAGAAAGGAAAACCAGATGCATAGTTCTACAAAAGCTTGCAGTAGCCTCCAGTTCAGCAGCTGCTTATAGGTAGAGAACCTGCATTCAGTTGCTTCAAATCCCGAGACCCTCCTTTTTGTTTATTTGATTACTTTACATTGACTATGTGCAAAGCACTAGTCTTGAGTTTACAACAAATACACAACACTTGATCGATCTTCAGAAGACAAGTTTGAGATTCCTATAAACACAGACTTCTTCGAAGTTTTCTCTCTTACACACACACACACAATAAAATCTTCTCTGTCAACAATTCTGATATTAACACTCAATTCTTGTGATCATACTAGGCAGAAAGTTTCAGTTTCATTTAGGTGCACTGGACTCAAGTATTGAATGGCCTGTGTGAACTGCCAGGAAAGGAGTCCTGGGGTGGGGGGCAACCACCATCAGGTGCGTAGCCTCCCCCAGAGCTGGGAGCAGAAACTGCAGAACCTCTGGCAGTGGCCAGATTTTAACTATCAGAAGGAGCAAACCTGAAGTCCTCAACGCTGGATGGAGCATTGCCTGCAACTCCTGTTATCAGTGGTTATGAGTCAATAATAAATACCAAATGAATGGTAGGCAAAGTACATGCATTAGATGCCTGGAGTAGGGAAGCATGGGATGGCCAGGGAAAATATTTTTAGAATACCTCAAGTTCTGGAGATGTTCAAAGGGGCCCCTACTTTTATCTTCAAACAACTGCAAAGTTGCACTTCGAGGAAGTACTTAAGTTTTCCCACAGAATTCTCCAGTCCCATAGTGCGTGTGTAGGGCGGTCATTCTGGGATTCCAGGCAACTGCACGAAAACTAGGCCAGTCCTTCCAAGGAGGCCATGGCAGACCCCCCATTCTGGAGGTGCCATTGTTTTCTGTGCTTATGCATTGAGAAATCAGGCAACTGCATTGGTTAAGCTAAACCCTAAGGGAATTTATGAGACCACAGAACAAAAAAGACCTTAAGAAGTTTTATCATGCATAATTCCTCTGCTTCAGTATTCTACCTCCGGCATTCCCTACCCCTATACACAAAATCCTACGATGGGAGAAATCTTTGCAGAAGTTCTCCCTGTGGAGTTACCTGTGTGGAGCCGAGGGCTGTGGAAGCCTCTTGACTGGATGAGGCCCCAGATCCTAGAAGTTGTTGGCAAAGGAGGGAGGTGGCAAAGGTGGAGACAAGTGGTGGCGAGGGCAGCCAGGTCCATAGAAGGTGTCCTTCATCTCCAACCCTCTTCCTCCATCCCTGCTTCCTCCAGACTTTGATGTGGGTACCTTTGCTGTGCCCATTTTACAGACGAGGAAAGCAAAGCTTGTAGGAATGACGTAACCTACATAAAGTCAGATGGCTGGGGGAGTGTCTGACTTCACAGTCACCAGCACCATCCTGCCCTTTGCAGTACAATTGCCTCACGATAGAATATTCTCCAGGGCTTACAAAGGAGACAAAGTGTCTCTGCTTTTTTAGAGACATTGTTTAACCTCGGTTCTAAAATCTAACAGAGGACACATTAAAAAGTTAAGATGCAAATATCTAAGAAAATATTGGCAAACTAAATTATGAAAATAATACAACAGGACTAAATCAGGTTTATCCTAAGAATTCAAGAAGAATTACAGGAAGCTCAATGTTTTATTTATATATATCTAATATCAATGTACAGAAGACATCCATCATAAGGTCCCTTTAAATTTGATAACTTCCCTCCCTCCACCACTATATTTCCTAATTGGTTAATGCTGACATATTGGGAAAAGGTTGTTTTTATGTATTTCTTTTATATATGGCCATCTCACTGCTATTTTTGACTCTAAAAATCTTTTGGCTGATTTTGGCTTCCTTTAGGGAAATAATCATATCATCTGTTTTAAAATAATCATTTTATGCCCACTTTTGTAGTAAATATGCCCTTGTTTTCTATTTCATGCTAAAATTTCAGAGGAAAATTAAATAATCATGGGTATACCTTCCCCTGCTGCCAGCGTGATACTATGTCAGTTTGGGCTCAGAAAATAATAATCATAATAGTTGTTAACATTGATGGAATGCTTATCATGTGCCAGACAAAGTTCTAAGTATTTTATACAGTTTTGATTTCTACAAACTTCCTATAACATAGGTAACATTATTGCCATTTTTAAAATGATGGAATTGAAGCCCAGAAAGGTTAAGCAACAAAACTGAAGACACATAGGTAGAAAGTGACAGAAATCAGACTCAACCCAGGTAGTCTGACCCAGAACCTGCGCTATGCTCCTGTCACCTCCCCACAGTGCCTCCCAGACGGTTGTTCCTTCATTCATTCCCTCATTCTACACACTTTCGCTGGTGCCTAGTGTATGCTATATGAGGTGCACAAAGTACATTCTGCCTCAAAATAGCAACACAGAAATCCTGCCTGCCCTGCGGATATTGGACATCAATTCTTACCTGAATTTCCAGCCTGCTGGCCCACTCTATAGATTTCAGATTTGCCGGTTCCCACAATGGAGTAAGCTGATTACTTGAAATATCTCTCTCTAGATAGACCAGATGGATTAAATTGATTAGATATATTAGACTAGATGGATAGACAGATATCTCATTGGTTCTATTTCTCTGGAGAATCCTAACACAAACTTTGGTATCTGCCTTCATGGAGCATCCATGTTCCAAAAATGAAATCAGTGAGAGGCTGTCAACGTGGATTCAGTGTAGGCACTTTAGTGATCCTTTTCCCACTATTATTGACATACTTTAACAGTTTCATAGCTGCCACTTCTCCCAAATCCACCTGTTGGCAGCAGGGTGACCCAGAAGGGGGAAACAGTTTGCTTTGACCTGGGACTCCCCAGGGAGGCTCAGATTCCATCCCTATCAGCACAGCCACTGCTGGAGAAACATCACCGGCTTTGAACACTAGCCACAGCCAATCGGGTGTCCACATTCAAGGCCAGTGCTACCCGAGTGACAAGAGAACTATCTAAAATAGACACTCAATTCAAGGATACTCCAACCAAGGCATGCATGCCAGGGACATGGTGGTACTGCCACTGAAGAAATTTTCCAAAACGTCCTGGTTTCTCAGAATACTCAAGTTTCTCCAGCAATAATATCAATGGCCTTGGCAGGGAAGGAAATCTGGTTTAACCAAGTAAGTCTCACAGAAACCCGTGTGTTTCAGTTCTTTCTGTCTCACGAGAGAATATTTTTACAAGAATAACATATAAAGTCTGTTTGTGACTGTAAGAACAAATGCATACAATAATTTATTGAGTGGTACAGAGTTCAAAGCTCGATGGCTTTTTCTTACAACCAACAGCAGAATCAATGCCCGCAAATATTCCTCCACTCAAACTAGAACTAAACTATGATTTCAATCAAGAGTAGAAAACATATGCATCAGAAGCTAGAAGCCCCTGAACAGCTGCCTCAGGAATAATCTTCCTTCTAGTAAGCTTCTAGAGCTGTGAGACTCAGCCAGTGCTCTGCCTGAGGGATAAAGAGATGAAGAAGGATTTGAACCAGTCATCAGCAAGTGAAAAAATAGTACTAGCTAAGATTAATTTACTCAGAAGTTCCAAGTTCAAGAGAGCCAGTTGCCACTACATTCATCTCCAGATACATTCTAGTCTCCCCTAGTAAACATTAGAGACAAAAAGCACAGACTTTGAAGTCAGCTGTGTGATTTTAGATGAGTTACTTAGCCTCTCTGAGCTTTAGCTTCCTTGTCTGTAGTAGTACTATGCTTTTGGTGTTCATATCTAAGAAACAAAGACTTATTCTTATCTTCTTCTAAGAGTTTGATAGTTTTAGACTTTCACCCTCAGGTGTCCCCTAATGAGAAAAAAGCTTTTGTTCAAACCATTCTCAACTCCCAGCTCCAGTGAATCCTAGTGCCTCTCCTTCTCAGCCCCATTCTCTCCTTGACCTATCTCTGTCTGCCCACTTTATTATTTTTCTGCTTCCTCTCTCCCCAAGAACACCCTAAATCTCCTTCTTACTACCCCCCGACCTTGCCTTGGTGCTCTCACAACTTGATTTCTCTGTGGCAATGGTGTTCTCAACTGCCTTTTCTTTGAAATTTTCTCTCTCTGTGCTGAGGCAAATACCACTGGTTACCTACTCAATACCCACTTTCCCATTTTGTCTTGTAAAGAGAACTCAGTTTTGTCTGGGGTGATAATGTACCCACAGAAAACTGAATTCTTCAGTCTCCTTAGCCCCGACAGGTGGCCATGTGAAAGTTGTAGGTGGAGATTCTGGACCAGCTCTTTAGAAGACACCAATCCTGTGGCACCAACATTTGATTTCACCCTTCCTATATCAGGCAGGGACCTGTTACTGTATAGCCGCAGTAACAGAGGTAGAGGGTTAACTGGACACAGGCCCGGATTTGTGGTGTGAACCTAAGTTCCAGCCAATGGCACATGAGTGAAAGCTATGGACGCAAGGAATGGACATGCACTCCCTCTGTTCATTTCCTTCTTCCTGGTGGCTGGGAAGCCAATGAGAAATGAAAAACTAAAACAACTCTGAACACAGACGGAATCCTCATTTTGAGGATAGTGTAGTTCTACAAGTCCCAAGAAGAATGCACACATATGAACTCTCACACAAGAAAGATATAAACTTCTATCTTCTTTAAACTGAAATATTTTGGAATCTCTTGGTTACCACGGAGAAGATGTACCCAAACCAATGCATGCCTCCTTGCCTTCATATGATGCTAGAGGGAGAGCAGTCATATTGTACCTATGACGAAGCATGGAAGATGAAAGCCACCCTAAGGATGGCAGAGCAGAAAGATAAAATAAGCCTGGGTTCCTAAGAGTATCTTGTAATCATCCACTTTTTTAAGGTAAACTTTGTTTTTTAGAAAAGTTTTAGAGTTACAACTTCCTCCAAGGGCTCACCCCCAGTCTCTCTGGTCCTTGATGCTTCTCGCCAAGGTCCCGAGCCAGTATTTCTCACCTGGCCAACTCCTACTTTGCAAGTGGCTTGACCTAACCTCAGTCTATCATGTATAAACCTCTTCTTCCCACTCCAAATTGCCCCCGCTCCATAACCTCACCACTTCTTTAAGCAGTCCACCATCTGTACACTATCCATCTGATTTCATTGTCCATTTTATTTTCTCATTTCCCTCTACCCAACCAGTACCTCTTAAGAGTCACAGCTCCCTCTCCCTCTCCCACTGGAGTGGGCCCCAATTCAACCGCTTACCTTCGCCACCAGGGTCAGACCCTCTCCCCTCCACAGTGGGCCACACCTGCCCGCAGTCTCCCTGCTCAAAGTTCCATCCACTCAGCCCACCGTCCCCCTTACTTGAGGAGTTCCGTGACGGCTCTCTCTTTACAGGTCAGTTCTCTTCTGACTCCAAACCATGCTGTAAAGCCCCAGTGCCTACCTGGGCTCCCCAACTCCTACCTGCTGCCATCTTTGTCCCATTGTACAATCTGGAGTTTGAAAGTATTTAGGGCCTTTCAAATGCCACTGTCCACTCAGCACAAGAGTTTGTTCTCTCTTGTCTGACTCACTACAGCACTTGCAGGAACCATCTTCCTCCCGTAGTGGAATAACCCGATGGAGGCCTTAAATAGCCCAGGCCCACCTCTAAGGTCTGATTTCACTGGTCTGGGGCTGGCATGTGAGGGTAGTTTTCAAAGTTCCTCAGGGGGCTACAATATTCTCCTAGATTGAAAATCTATGCTGTAGGTTCCTGACCAAGCATCCAACAACCTGGAGAGCTTTTTAAAAGGTGAGATTCTCAGACCCATGCTGAACCTCCTAAAGCAGGTACCTAGAAACCAGAATTTTTAAACAGCTTTCTCCCAAGGTATTCAGAGGCAGCTGGCCCAGCACTGGCTCAGAGCTGGTCTGCAGGAGACCCTGGGATCCCTGCTCAGCTCAGTACTGAATTCGCCCTGACAGCACCTTGTGTTTAAAAGGGCCAGTTTTCTCCCCAACCATGACCAGGGTTCAGGGATTGGTGGTCTGCACCTTGAGCCTTGAATAGCACTGACAGGAGGCCCTTAGTACCTTCACTGACTTGCCAGAAGAGCCTCAGACAATACACCTGCACTGCCAGCTGAAGATAATCACTTAAGAGGAAAAGACGGGGAGACTCTTCATTGCTTCCCACCCTCATCCCAACAAGATTCTCTCTTATAACTTGTCGGGGGAGGGGAGTTGTTTGGTTTGGTTTTTCAGGTTCCATAGGTTTTTAGATTTAGATTCAAAATGTATTTTAGGTGATTTTCCATTCTACCAGGTCTAGATGCAGAGAAAACCAGACAAAGATGTGAATGGATGAGGTTAACTTTTGTTTCAGTGAGAAGGGAAAACCTTCTCCCCTCAAACTTGACATTTTGGGATGCGAAGAACTTTTGGGGAATCTGATGAAAGACTGTTGAAACCCTTCTCCACCCCCAAAAACCCTGCACACCCACAAACTGCAGAAACCTCAGGGGTTCATGGACCCACACATATGGATCCTTGGGGCTCATGAGCTGTAGGCTGAGAAGTTAGGTGTCTAAGAGTCCAACCAAAGCTCCCCGCAAACTTTTATCCCTCGAAGTATGTCCACTGCAAAGCAGGCCTTGTAGACGGGTTTCCTTACAGCTCTTCCCACCCCTGCCTGACCTCACATCCTTCGTTCTGTGCCTCAAGCCTCACACTGCCAGGCTCTGCCCCACCCACCCACACTTCGCAGGATTTCATCTGACTTTCCCACCCACACGCAACCCTGTGGGATAGAAGCGGGGTGGGAGTGGAATGAGTATTTACCAGCCCTTGTGGAAGATGAGGAAACCAAGACAGAAGCAGCGTTGTCTTCAGGGCTGACCCTCTGGGGTCAAGCTGAGGAAAAGTGAGAGCCCTGAGTTACTCACAGGAGCACCTGGGGTTGCTTACACTATGTCCAACCACGGCCGTGGGCCGCCCGACATCGTAAAGTACCGTGTTTCTCAGGCCCTTAGCTCTGCCAAGCTCCCACCTATGGCCCTCTCCACCTCCCCTTCAGGGCTAACCTTGAAACCCTTCTTCTCTGTGACAGCTCCCTATGGACCTCAGCTGGCACTGGTTTACTTTTCAGAGGAAGTGGAGGTACAGAGCCAAAAAGGTGAGGGCCTCTGGCCCAGTTCTGCCCCGTGGGCAAGACTCCGGCCTTGATTTTCTTAGCTAAAAAAAAAGCTGATCTCAGAGGGCTTGACTTGCATAGACCACTCTAGTTCTAAAAAATTCAGTGATTTTCATTTCAGTGTATCGTCTTCTCAAATTCTGACTGTAATTATAGTAAGGGCTACTCGTTTTGAGTATGTATTATGTGCCGGAAGCTAGCTTAATGTTTTAGATACATAATCATATTTTACCTTACAACGACCCAAGGAGGCAGTATTATGATTATCTTATCCCCACTTACAAGGAAACTAAGGTTCAGAGAGGTAAAGTAACATCCCCATGGTCACACAGCCATGAGACTAACTGCAAAGCCCAGGTCCCTAACCACTAAGAAGCTACACTGCTCTCCATTATGCTCTCCTTGGATGCCAGAGACCCCGCTGGAATTCCAGCTGATTCAGGTAGTGAAATGGGATTGGCTAATATTGTCCTTATTTTATACATAAATTTTATAAACTATGAGAGGTAAAGTGGCTTGCCCAAGGTCACACGATGGCAGGGTCAGGAATAATAATCCAAAGGCTATGGGGTTTCTGTTTCTGCTGCTAATTTCCCAGGCCTTGAAAGGTAGTGAACAGACATGGCTCCATTGTGCTAGCCATTGCTTTGTCCTTCCACTTTTGAAGGTCTTTTTCCTCCTCTCTGATTAGCTATAGCTTGAGTGATAATTCTAAACAAGGAGTGAGTTAATTTTTAGTCCTGGCATAAAAGAGTAGGGTAATGGACAAGAACAAAGAAACAAACTCCTCCAGCTAGGAAAATTTACTCAGAACACACTGCACGAAAAACACTACTATTCTCACATAGCTTGCCACATGCCTTCATTAGATGGTCAGAATATTTGCAGATATTTTGCTATAATTTACACAAAGAAATCAAGAGAAAAGTGATATTTCATTTGACCTTTTTGTGCCTTACAAGCACAATTCTTAACTAGGAAGAAATTACATTTTAACTTTCCATTCATGAGAGACACAAGTTCTCAAGCACACAGACTTTGACAAATGCCACAGTTCCAAGAGAGGAACTCAGAGGGATGCTCAGTGCAAGTGACGCTGCTAATGTGCCCAGACACCTCCTATCTGTGTAGGAGGGCTCGGCCCGCAGGCTGCTTCCAGCAGCTCCCAGCGAACTGCCACTTGCTGCCAGCACTCAGTGGTGGTAAATGGCCTGAGGATAACCAAAGTAATCTGGCCATGCCAGGACAGCACTGTCCTGGCATATCTTCTGCAGTCCGGCCAGGCACAGGGGCCTCCTCACAAGAGATCAGTAAAGGTGGCTTCTTCATGTTCTTCCAGACAAAGAGGAGTGTCATCCCAAGTGCATTCCAAAGGACAAGAGGTAGATCACTACAAAGGAAGACCATCTCAAAGACATAAACCCCACTCTGGAGTGAGTTTAGGGCACACCTGTCAAATATGCAGTTACCCAACAGCTTTTGGGCTACCTTCCCATTTGCAATTGCCCATATTATAAGCCTTGCCTTCTCACAGTAATTCATTTCCTCAGCATCCCATGCTGTTAAGGTATAGAAATGTGGTCAAGGCTGCACCTGCCAGGTGGACCCATGGCCAGCAGATGATTCAGAAGGAAACAAAATGAGAAAGTAATCCCAGGATCTACTCCGGTGACCTTGCAGCAGAGTACCTGGCACTTCAGAAACGGCAGAGAAGGACCTTCCAATACAGTGCAAGCTGTAGTGTCAGAGCCAGATGGTGGCAGCAAATGTGTCTTCCCTGGAGCCACCTTGCAGTGTGGTTGGGTGCTATTTCAACTAGAGCCAGTGTTTTAGCCTGGGACTGAAGATGTCCTTGAATTAACCAATCTTATGTCACCAAAGGTACAAATGTGTATCCTGAGTAGGACCTTAAAGTGCCTTTGCCCAGATGCTCCTGGGATGGTGGAGGAGCACAGGCATATCTGGGAGATATTGTGAGTTTGGTTCCAGACACCACAATAAAGAGAATCTTGCAATAAACTGAGTTATAATCTTTTTGCTGGGGGAGGGCCTTACCTTCGATTTATAAAAAAGGCAAATATCTGTGAAGCACAATAAAGCAAGGCACGATAAAATGAGGCCTTCCTGTACAGACTTGGGAATTGGTCACACCTATGTTCAAATCTGGCTCCACCACCCACAGGCTCTGCCACCCTGTACATGTAATTCAACTTCTGACCCTCGGTTATTTCAGATGAAAAATGAAGATGAATAAATCCAACCATATGACTGGTAAGAGAATGAACTATTAAACGAACGTACACTGAATAAGGTGCCTAGCACAGTGGTTGGCATAGCAGGTTCTCCATAAAGGTTCTTTTCTTGCCAACTCTTAACTTTTGATACTGTTGTCTAATATAAACACTTTTTTTCTAAGCCACAATCTCCAACCATTCAAGGTTCGATAAGAAAGAAAAAAAATCAAACAGGACATGGTCTTTAAGCATAACACCACGGTTGACATTCTTCAACTTGACAATGATCTATTCATAACATTCCTGAGATCTGTTGGATCAATGAGCCACAAAGTCATCCAGACTGTCATCCAGCCTGGATTCTGACATCTTATATAAAGGGATGTTGTTGTCAACACTTAGTAAAAACTATAGCAACGGAAATTCCCCAAGTTTAGCAGTCTAATAATATTAATTTTCAAAATTAGTATTGGAAATGATTATGAGTAGAATCCAATGTGACTTAATAATGATACCCCTCACATGTGTGCAGCCTATGGTAGTTTCAGGGTCTTTTTCCACACACATGCTGTTGATGCAGCCCTTGGAACCTCTCAGGAGACAGGAAGGGCATCCTCAGAGAACCTTATTGGTTCCTACCAAGGACCCTAGTTTCCTTGGTGATCATGGTCATGACATTCAGGAATCCATTCTGGGATCCTGCCATTCAACCGATCACCAACATTCACTATGTGTCTATAACATGTTGAGAAGATGCTAGGCACTTGTTATTCAGAGGGGTCCAGCTCTGACCTAATAGAGTTGTAGCAGCAGAGAAGAAGGACAATTAAGGGGGAAAGAACCATAAATTGCGACAGGTGATAAAGCAGGGGAATCCTGGAAGTCATCAGTAAACCGCAGAGAAGGTAGGAAACACAATAACAAGGTTCCCATTTTTCCTCATTGTTTGAGCCATTCATGAAAAATCAGCATTCTCAGATAATATTAATCTGGCTGTAATATATTTTTAACTCAAGCAAGATAACATCAAAACAACTTATGGGGAGGTTCCTGATCACCAGATTAGGATAGCTGAGCATTATTTGGAAAGCAACAGGAGTCCCTGACGTTTTCTACGTAGGAAGATGATAAAATAATAGATACACGTGGCCCTAGACAGATGAGGGGTAGAAAAGGAAGCAGGGGCTTCGGCAGAAGGCTGTTTCAGTGATATAATAAATGTAGGAATGGCTGATTGTAGGGGTATATTCCTATAGAGATTTTACTTTCTGTACACATCTTCGATTTTTTTTATGTATATTGCTTTATTCAGATTCAGCAATCAGAAATATTAAGCCATTCTAGATGTAGGCTAAAAGTAACTTGATGTTAATTAACATAATCAATAATTATTTTTTCCACAGTAATGAGTTCAAAAGATGATACAGTATAAAATGATTTCTGTCATCTGCCAAGACAACTAAATATCCAGTAAGTTATCATTAAAAACAATGTTTAAAACAGTTGTCAATCCACTAAAATCTGGAAAATATTAATTTAATTATATTTGGCTTAAAAACGGAAACTTAGAACGTAAGTACCATATGCTTCATTAAACTATACCAGAAATTTTCCTACCGCTGAGTAGCCTTGTCAAGAAGAGTTACTCAAAATGCAAAAGGGTGTGTAGTTACTGCTGGTGAGTCATTTGCATCTCCCTTCTTTTTGTCTGAATGTGAATGCAGAGAAGGTCAAAGCTACGGTGATTTCTCCAAAATACTTTCAGGCCTCAATGTACCCCCCTTTCTTGGAAGGTCAGGACCAGTCAGCAGGGACCACTGTGGCTCTTACCCAACGTCATCCTGGAAGCCTTCTAACTCATCCCGTTGCTCTGCCAGGGTGGCTTCCAAGTCCAGGTAGGTGCCATTGTGGGACAGCTGTAGCGTGCAGTCATCGAGCTGCAAGACAAAGAGCCTGTTAAGCCCAGCCTGCTCCCGAGACAGGGACTCAGTATGGGGAAGTCATTTGGGTTTTTAATCAAGCATTATTCCAAAATTCAGATCATAACTAGAAGAGGTAGTATGTTCATGTGAATAGATTGGGAAAATACTGAGTGGACAGATGAGACACTTATCAAGGGAGTGGCATTGACAGGGACCCAAGAGACATGGACAGGGGAGGGGAAGGAGTCCTTTGAGCACTGGTCCAGTGCCACTTTCCACTCTGAGGGGTCCAGGAGAAGCTGTGGCTACGGCGAGTGGAAACCAAGATTACAATGCCAAAATGACTGTAGATTAAGAGTCACAGACTTTAAAAGGCAAACTTGGTGGGGAAAATATGCTATTTCCTTTGATTCAGTGAGAAGCCTACTTACTCAGATCCTGTGGTAATCCTTGGCACATTATAATTAATAGTTGCTCAATATACATTTTTATAATTGAACTGAAAGAAAGAGTCCCCATTTGAATGACAACATATCCAAATTACAACATACCACAGAGGACATTAGATCTCTTCATTACTAGTCTCATTTTCAAGAAATTTATTTAATGAATACTTATATGTTATTAATTATGTTCCATGCATAATTCTAAGCATTTTACATATGTTACTTCATTTGATTCTCATATGAACCCTATTAAGTTCTATTATTATCTCTATTTTACATAAGAAGAAACTGATGCACAGAGAGAGAATAAATTATATGCCCAATGTCCCATGGGTAAATGATGGAGCTGGGATTTGGATTCCTGCAGTTTGACTCAAGATCATGCTCTTGACCACTGCTCTGCATCCTCTCTATGGCCTGAGACCTGCAAAGGGCTAGCAAACATTAATCTTGCAATACACAGCTTATCTCATCTGAGTGTTCTGGTGTGGCCAAGGCAATGCCACGTGTTTGTCCACCCCCTTCCCTTTTCCTCCTGGATGCACAGACCACTTATCCCAGCCTTACAGTTGGGCTTTGGCCATGTAACTGAGTACCAAGCAACAGAACCCAATAGGACAAAGCCTCCACCAAGGTTGGCCTTCACACCCCTGCCAACCGTCCACCTTTCTTCTCTTGCCTGCGGCCAGATGCAGAGGAGCCAGAGGAGGACCCAAAAGTTTAGAAACCAGCTGAGCTCCAGAGAGAAGGAGCACCTGTTCCTGAATCACTGCACGAAGGAGAGCACTTTGCTCCCCAACCTCCACTGACCCACCATGGACAGTGACAAGAGCAAGACATTAGCCTTTGTGGGGCAGGCGGGGGCAATCATGAAGATTTTGAGATTATCTGTTACAGCAGCCAACATGACATCTAGAATAATCAATACACTTAAAATCTAGGAAAATGATTTTACCAAAGATTAAAATTAACACAATGAGGAAATCCAAATATAAAACTTCATACTTAATTTCTCAGGCTGTAGGAAGGCTCTTATTATTCATCTACCCGGTGAGTTAAGGATCTTGTTCCAAAATGGCAGGAGACTAGGGAAAAGTGGAGGCAAATATGTGGCTACTTTAAAACATCTAGATAAATGCCTGTTAATCTTCCAACAGTAAGTGAGATTTTGTTTGAAATCTCCCTTACTGTTGGAAGATTAACAGGCATTTATCTAGACAGAAAAGCTTTGCTTATTATCCTCAGTAAGAGAAATGGAGACTCATCTTGCCTAGATTCAGCATGTATGAGGCTGCTGATTCTTGCAGAGACCCCACAGTGCCATGTTTCTGGTCATCCTCAACAGAATTAAAGGAATGTGTTCTTTATGATTTGTAAGAAACACGTAGTTAAATCAGTGAATGGGGTTAATCCTATTTGATCCACTTGTTTTATTTCTCTAATAATAAACTGTTCCTCTAAAGGCATGCTGGTGAGCTTCAGCATTCTTGACTGGCATCTACAGATGGATCATCTGATCTGAGAAAGCATTTAAACCCAGGAATCAAATTGGCCAAACTCACAGTACTGTGGTGTCAGAGGTGCACCCACAGTACCTCGTCAGAAGCAACAGACAAGAAGGATTTCCTGCAGAAGGCATCTCCTGGGCCAAGGGTCTCCTGAGGACTAAAATCAAACTTTATCATTCTTAGGTGGAAAATTCCATTAGAAATTGGACCTGTTGACATGTACACTGGACCATGTGCAGAGCTGGAATCACTACAGCCCCGTCTAGCTTATAACTCCTATAGACCATGTTACCTAATATAGCTTATATGGTCTGTTCTGTTGATAATCAATTATGTTTAATCCCACATTAATCTACAGACTAGAAAATGGGGATAATGAAAGCCCTTAAAGCCATAACAATTTCTTGTGCCTCAGCCCCTGGAAACATATGAGCCCAGAGAAAGCAGCTTTTGGATCAAGTTTCTATTTCTCTTCGAGGGCATCTGAGTCATTCTGACACTGTGATCCACACTCAGACCTGACGAGAGAACCAAGTAGGAGAGGACGTGCTGCTCTGCAGTGGAGAGAGGCAGAATGTGCACGTGTTTGTGGTATAAATACTCCCACCATGGCCGATTTCAAGCTAAGAATTGTAAAAAACCTCAAAAGCATATATAGCAGTATGATGTAATAAAACAATTAGAAAGTGACATTCTTTAAGTTATTATCTTTGTTTTTTAATTAAAAGTGTAGTTGACATCCACTATTACGTTAGTCGCAGGTGTATAACATAGTAATTCAACATTTATATAGCATTCAATGTGATCACCATGATAAGTCTAATAACCATACAAAGTTATTATGATATTACTGACTATATTACCTGAGCTGTGCATTACATCCCAGTGGCTTATTTATTTTATAACTGAAAGTTTGTACCTTATTATCTTTGTTTTTAATATAATATTAATTGTACATTTCTGTCATTTAATTTTTATTAATGGCTATGTTGAACAACTGGCTCACAAAATCCCTGAGAATTTATCAACCAGCCCTCTTGAGCCACCCAGGCGAGCTCTAGCACGCACTGCTTCTAGCCCTCCCGCGTCATTACTTTGAGGCGCCAAAAGTGGAGCTAGCAGAGAGTGGAAGAAAGGCTGAGAGATCTTGTCCTGGGCTTTCAGCCCCCACCGCCCCACCAAGCCTTCTGCTCTTCTCCTTAATTAAGGCAGAGGTGGGGGTTACTAGTAGCCAGCAGATATAGCCCTGTCCTTACTGACAACCAAGGCTATTTTGCACATCATTTCCACCACATACCTTCTGATTTTATTCCCAGCAGCCTGAGGTGAATATCTGGTTTTCCTCAGCTCTCACCCTGGCCCACCAAGTGTCTGTCTGAACATGGTCCTAGCCAGCCCCAACCACAACAGGAAGCCCCACAACCTCCCCAGGCTTCCAACACCAGAATCCCAAAACCTTAGCAGAACTGCCTGTTCTCAACATTCCTCTCCTCACATTCAAGGCATCATTAACTATTACCATTTCCATATTTCAATTTTAACAAAATTATTTGTCAGGCACAGGCTGGGCACCAAGGAACACATAAATGCTTCCTTCCCTCAAAGATCATTTTATTAAGTAAGTATGACACAAGAATAGAACACAGAGGAGAATAAAAAGCCATTGAGACCAACTGTCCAAATATATGGAAGTTCATCCTCAGTTGTATTCCTTCTCTATAATTAGCAAGCCACAGCCTCCCAAGACCCAAGTATCCTCCATAAAACTGCCCCAGCCCCGCTTTCAGGAGAAAGGCTGCCATGACTTCCATAGCCTGTGTCACGACTTTGCTCTCCTTGCCTAATGGTTGGGCCATTTGTACTAGTGAGTCCTTCAACTAAAACAGAAAAGATGAACATGTGCCTTTAATCCCTTAAGAAATGTGTGTGGAGTCTTCACAGTAGGGCTACAGGAAGGGGACAAGGTCAGACACTGCTGCCCTTAGAGACACAAGTGCATAAAGGAGGTCCCAACGACACGGGCTGCCTGTAAAGACACCAAACAAATCAACACACAGTGCCTGCTCCATTGCACAACACAAGCCCCACCTCATCGGTACCCTGGAGACACAGGAGATTAATATTTAAACCATCACATGAGCCGAGGAGTAAATAAAAGGCTTCTTTGCTGGAATTGAAACAGTAAAATCCCCCCGACGTTTTAGAGGGGTCAGCTTTAGGTATCATTTGTACAAAGCACTTGCTAAGTACACTAAATGAATTCTTCAATTTTGTCAGGGATACTTAAGTAACAGTTATAAAAGAACACAACAGTGTGAATAGGCAGTGAGTGGAGGTTCATTCCAATCTGGTCATGATAAAGATTCAGAGGGAAATATCCAGACTTTGCCTCCAGAGTGAAGGACTGAAGATACCTCCCTGCCAGACCAGTTCTTGACGGGAACCTCAATTCCTACTTACACAGAAGCAACCTGATCCCCTCCCTTGGCCTCTCATGTCAACTGTCTTCCCGAATGACTTAAGGGGCCTGGAATTTCCTGACTCCAACAATTTTCGTGTCAACCCTGATCCTCTGGCAGCAGGTCTCCTGCACTCCTT
>NW_011888784.1:14130311-14132229 GCF_000151845.1 Pteropus vampyrus
AAGCCATTGAGACCAACTGTCCAAATATATGGAAGTTCATCCTCAGTTGTATTCCTTCTCTATAATTAGCAAGCCACAGCCTCCCAAGACCCAAGTATCCTCCATAAAACTGCCCCAGCCCCGCTTTCAGGAGAAAGGCTGCCATGACTTCCATAGCCTGTGTCACGACTTTGCTCTCCTTGCCTAATGGTTGGGCCATTTGTACTAGTGAGTCCTTCAACTAAAACAGAAAAGATGAACATGTGCCTTTAATCCCTTAAGAAATGTGTGTGGAGTCTTCACAGTAGGGCTACAGGAAGGGGACAAGGTCAGACACTGCTGCCCTTAGAGACACAAGTGCATAAAGGAGGTCCCAACGACACGGGCTGCCTGTAAAGACACCAAACAAATCAACACACAGTGCCTGCTCCATTGCACAACACAAGCCCCACCTCATCGGTACCCTGGAGACACAGGAGATTAATATTTAAACCATCACATGAGCCGAGGAGTAAATAAAAGGCTTCTTTGCTGGAATTGAAACAGTAAAATCCCCCCGACGTTTTAGAGGGGTCAGCTTTAGGTATCATTTGTACAAAGCACTTGCTAAGTACACTAAATGAATTCTTCAATTTTGTCAGGGATACTTAAGTAACAGTTATAAAAGAACACAACAGTGTGAATAGGCAGTGAGTGGAGGTTCATTCCAATCTGGTCATGATAAAGATTCAGAGGGAAATATCCAGACTTTGCCTCCAGAGTGAAGGACTGAAGATACCTCCCTGCCAGACCAGTTCTTGACGGGAACCTCAATTCCTACTTACACAGAAGCAACCTGATCCCCTCCCTTGGCCTCTCATGTCAACTGTCTTCCCGAATGACTTAAGGGGCCTGGAATTTCCTGACTCCAACAATTTTCGTGTCAACCCTGATCCTCTGGCAGCAGGTCTCCTGCACTCCTTACTTGGCTCTAGGTCCAGTGGCCCGACACTGCCGGGCACTTCAGGACATAAGACAAAGCCAGAGCCATGTGGGAAGATAACGTTACAGACTATTATAAAAGTGCGGCGTTAGGGCAGTGTAAGGGCAGTGACAGTCGCACTGCAGGAAGACTTCGGATCAGGTTGCAGACTATCAACCCAGGGCCAGGATTCTGGTGGCGGGGGGCGGAGGGGGTGGGTACTCAGGAGGGAACCAGTCACAGATCCATAAGAAGGACCCTTCCAAATATCCTGGAATTTTGCGCCGCTCACTCCTCCCAAGTCAAAGCACACCATGAAAATGGGGCCCTCGATCTCTGGAAACATAAAGAGAGCCCTCCACTCTTTGCAGACAGGTTGCACAAGGCCACTCTAGGGTTCTTTTGGCTGATCCTACAAAGAAGACACTGCATGCAAAAAGAAAGAGCAGACTCACCATCCTGGAAGGAAAAAAAAAAAAAAAACCCAAATATCTAAAACAAGGCTGATATCACCGCTCTCAATTTAAATATTCTTTTCTTTCTTTAACCCAGGGAAGTGACAGGTCACTGGGGTGGTTTAATCATTACCTGGCTTTGGCAGCAGGTCTACAGTCATCCTCCGTCTAGGCAATGAAATTTATGTGTAACCGTGAAAGAGGGTTTACATAGAACCATTTTACATAGAAGCATTCTATAAATATACACAAGGACCATCCCTTAAGCTAATTTTGGTAATAGTTCAGATGTGGGAAGATATATGCTCAGTTTGAAAAGAAAAAAAAATAACGAAAAGCTAAAATAGATGTCATTTGCTTGTGTCATTTAACTGACTCCTCCTGTCCCTGAATCCACAGCCCTTGCGATGTCATTTTGCAGCTTCCTCCATCAAGAAGTGGATCTTTCTCTACTCCAGGAATCTGGGTTGGCCTGTGCCATGCTTTGGCCAACGAGGTAGCAAATGTGACAGAGCAGAGACTT
>NW_011888784.1:14135559-14141258 GCF_000151845.1 Pteropus vampyrus
TTCAACGCTGTGGCTCCGTCTAAAGGCAGCAGAGAGAAGAAACTGAACTTAGATGACAAGCAAAAGAAGTTAGGAAAGAGGGCTTTCCAGCAAGCAGTGCCACAAGCTCCTTTCAATTCTAAACAATACCTACAAAAAACCTTGGCTCGGCCATTCAAGCTTTTGTGGGCTATGGTGCCTCCAGGCCATAACAACCACCTCAAAGGGGCGAGGTGGAGAGCACACGCCATGGCTTCCCTCTGCCCCTTCCTAAAGTGGGTAGTGAGGACACGGAATTCATTTCATTATCCTTCAAACTACACCCTTCATTTGTGTATACAGTACATTTCACAATAAAAAATTATTTATTTCATATAAAGAGGTAATAATTTCACGTATTTTAAAAATACAAGTTAACACTTAGTTGGCTTTCTTAAGAGAAAGACCAAATGAAACCAATTTACATGACATCAGAAGAAAACAGGTCCTGTTGGCTAACCCCAACAAATTGTATTAAACATTTTAAATCCCCGTGCGCCCATTTAGCCTCTTTGGAACAACATATACATCACAGGCACTTTAAGAAATGTATTAAAGTGAAGTACAAGGATATTTATTTTTGAGGATCCAGCACATGTGGGTTATGAAATAATATGAACGTATTTAGTCTAAAAGCAGTTGTATTTTACTTTCTCAGAAAACTTTAATAAGTTATATTATTTGTGGCCGCCAACCTCAGTGAGAGAAGCGATATCCTGAGGTTGATTTAGGCAGTTTCCAAATCAAGCCCCAGGTTTCTATTTAAGTCGACAAAATCGCACAGCTCACCACACAAAGGCAGAGGCCTCTGCCAAATTCTACAAGACAAAGACCAGGTTTCTCCATTAAGCACTTAAACTGAGGGGGTGTGATAATCTGGTAAATATTTGAATTCTTCAAAAGAACTTTTTATCATTAAATAAATAACCAAAATGCATTAAACTTCTCTCTATATTTACATATGTTTACAGGTACCTTTTCTCATTTTATTTCACTTTAGTCAAGTTAAAAAATAGTGTCAGCACTAAGATTCAGGATTATTATTGACTCATTATCATTCATTCATTCACTCATTCAAATTACTAATTTTCTGTGCTCTTTCTCTGGGCCAGGCACTGTGCCATGTCCTAGAAGCCACCCATGAGTATGGCAGGCCAGGTCCCAGGGCACACAGGGCTGTGGATAGGACAGATCACCAAACAGCTGGTGGTGTTCAGGGAAATGAGGAGAACAACGAGTTAGTCACCTTTATTGTTCCTGCTCCTGTTTTCACTGGGGCAGGAGTGCAGGGAGTGGGGAGCTGATGTGTGATGGATGCAAAAGCTCTGACACAGGAATTTGAGTCGTTGAGGCACTAAAAGAAGGCCAAGCCTCTGATCCTGTAGATTTTAGACTAGATCCTAGGGCAACAAGAAGCTGTGAAATGGTTATAAACAGATGCATGCAGGACCAGCTTTGCAGTGTGGGGATGAGAGCGGGGAGACAAATGAAGAGGCCACTGCTGAAATTGCAGATGATTTGACTGTGGCTTGGACAATCATGGAAGCAGTGGAAATAGAGGAGATGGCAGGGCAGCGATACAGGGAAAGAGAAAGAAGAGAGAAAGGAAAAGTCAAAACAACATGGTGAATGGTCAAATGTGGAGGTGCCCAACAGAGAGGGGCAAACTCTTGAGTTTCTTATTTGAGCAAATTAATAAACAGTGGCACATTTTATAAGCATGGGAAGCATTGGACAAAAAGCTGTTGGAGGCAGGAAGATAGGGTAAAAGTGGAATTTTGGGTTTTTACATGTTATATCTAAAGCAAGTGGAGGTATTAAGTAGAGAAATAGATTTTAGAGTTTGGGCATAAATAAAAACACAGCAGTTGAAATCTCCCAAGTGCACTGGCATGCCTGAAGACAGCAGTAGCTAACGTTTTGTGTCTCGAGGATCTGTACTGGTATCCCTTTTTTAATTCCCATTGTTTTCTCTAACAGTTTAGGGAGGTCCTTTATTCATTTATTCTTTGCAAAGAACCAACTTTTGATTACATTGCCTTTCTGCTATTAGTTTGTTTTCCATCTCATTAATTTCTGTACCTACTTTTGTTATTTCCTACCTTCTACATTCTTTGTGTTTAATATGCTGGTTTTTTCTAACATCTAAAAATCTTAAGAATTTAAGTCTTTCCTCTTTTCAATTAAGACTATTACTCCTCTAAGTAATATTTAGCTATAACCTCCAAGATCTGATAGGGCCATATTTTCATTATCTTCAGTCTAAAATATTTTCTAGATTTCACTGAAATTGCTCCTTTGACCCATGGGTTATTTAAAAATACATAACATAATTTCCAAATATTTGGGAATTTTCTAGTATCTTCTTTATTGCTGATTTCTAGCTTAATTTTGCTATGGCCAGGAAATAAATTCTGTATGATTACAGTTCTTTGAAATTTCTTGAACCTTATTCCATGGCCCAGTAGAAAGAATATGTACTCCACAGCTGCAGGGCTTATAAAATGGGATTCTCATATCTTTTCTGTTTTTACTGCTTTTAATCTGCTTGTTATACAGAGAGATGTATTAATCTCCTGCTATACCTGTGATTTTTCAATTTTTCCTTTTAATTCTGTAAATGTTCTATCTATCTATCTATCTATCTATCTATTTACTTATTTATATTTCCTAGTGGATTGACTTAGCACTAAGAGATTTCCTCCTGACCTCTAGAATTGTTTCTTATCTTGAAGATTTTGTCATCTGTTACTACTACAGCCATACTACTTTCTTTTGGTTAGTGCTGTATGTTTTATCTTCTAGTCTTTTACTGACAACATTTAGTGTCCATATATTTAAGATGTGTATCTTGTAAGTAGAATATAGTTTTTAATCCAATCTGACAAACTAGTTTTTAATAAAAGTATTTAATTAAAGTCCATTAATCTAAAGTAATTCCTGATGTTTCGGTTCAAATCTATATATTTAGTATTTGATCTATATGTTCTAGTTTCCTTTTTCCTCCTTTCTTGCCATCTTTTGATTTAATCTAATATTCTTTATTTTTCCACATTTCTTTTCTGTTATTCTATTTATTCCTAGTTACATATTCTTCATTAATTCTTTTAGTAAATTATCCTACAATTAATCACATAGCTACCTGACTGAGCAGAACCTACTATAAATGAGTATCACATCCTAGATAATTTGAGGGTACTAGACCGCTTTAATGGGTTTGTATTTTTTGAGATATTGAGAAATACATTTTGAACCACATGACATAGTATTGTTTGGAGCAGTCAATACTCATTTAAATTTACTCATATATTCACCTTGTCTCTTACATATCATTCCTTCTTGCATTTCTGTGCTTCTATCTGTGATGATTTCCTTCAGCCTCATGAGAGTCTGCTAGCAACAAATTCCCTCAGTTCTTATTTTCTAGAAACATCTTTATTTCACCTTCACTTTTTTGGTAACAGCTTTATTGAGATATAATTCACATACCATCTAGTTCACCATTTAGAACAGCTTGTGCATCCATTACCACAATCAATTTTAGAACATTTCCATCACCTCAAAAAGAAACCACAAATCTATTAGCAGTAACTCCTCGTTTCTTCAAACACACCACCCTTTGCTTCCAGAAACCACTAATCTACTTTCTGTCTCTACAGATTTGCCTACTCTAGACATTTCATATAAATGGAATCACACAATATATGGTCATTTGCGACTGGCTTTTTTCATTTAGTATAAAGTTTTCAAGGTTCATTCATGCTATAACATTTACTTCATTCCCATATTGCCAAATAGTATTCCATTGTATGGACATACCACATTTGATTTATCCATTCATCACTTGATGGACATTTGGGTGTTTCTACTTTCCAGCTATTATGAATAATATTACTATGAACATTTGTGTGCAAGTTTTGTATAGACATATATTTTCATTTCTCTTGGGTATATGTACCTAGGAGTAGAACAGCTGGGTCACACGACACCTCTATGTTTAACATATTAAGAAACTGCCAGACTGTTTTCCAAAGCAGCTACACCATTTTACATTCTACCAGCAATTCATAGAAGTTCCAATTTCTCCATCTCTCTGCCATGCTTATTTTTTGTTTTGTTTTTATTATAACTATCCTCACAAACGTGAAGGGGAATCTCGTGATTTTGATTTGCATTTTTCTGATGGCTAATGATTGAGAGCACTTTTTCATGTATTTATTGGTCAGTTGCATATCTTCTATGGAGGAATAGCTATTTAAATCTTTGCCCATTTTTTAATTGGGTTATTTGTCTTTCTGTTGTTGAGTTGGAAGAGTCCCTTACATATACTGGATACGAGTGCTTTATCAGATATATGATCTACAAAAATATTCTCCCAATCTATGGGTTGTCTTTTCATTTTCTCAGTGGTGTCTTTTGGAGCACAAAAGTTCTTAATTTTAATAAAGTACAATTTACCTATTTTTTTCTTTTGTTCATTTTGCTTTTGGTGTTATATCACCTCCACTTTGAAGGATATATTTGCAGAATAGGGAATTCTAGATTAGCAGTTTTCTTGGAGTAGTCACAAACTGTTACTCCACTATCTTCCAGCTTATATCATTTCAGTTGAAACATTAGCTGCCAGCCTTATTGTTGTTCTTTTGAAAATAATTTATTTTTCACAGGATGCATTTAAAATTTTGTCATGAATTTCCATCAGTTGCACTATAAATTTCTTATGTGTGGTTTCCCTTGCATTTATCTTGCCTGAGATTTATAGCACTTCTCGAACTTGTGGCTGATGTCATTTGTTGGTTTTGGAAAATCTTGGCCATTATCTCTTCAAATATTTCTTCTGCCCCATTTTCTTTCTTTTCCCATTCTGGGACTCCAATAATGTATTTTAAACCCATGTCTCATATGCCTATTATTCTCTTTTCTGCATTTTCCATGTTTTGTTCTCCATAAATTGGTCTTAGTATCTTCTCCTGACCTATATTCCAGATCATTAATTTTCTCTTCATCTATATCTAATCTTCAGTTGAACCCATCTATTTCATTCTTAACTTTTGTATTTTTCATTTTTACAATTTCCATTTGCTTCTTTAGATTATATAGTCCTATTTTTGTTTGGTTAAGATTCTCCATCTTAACTATTTTCTTGAATGTATTTATCATAATTATTTTAAGGATCATATCTGATAACTCTGGATATACCAAGTACTTCTGAATATATTCATTGTTTATGAAAAAGTTTCAAGGCTCTGGGTGATATCTTCCTCCAAAGAGGATTTTCCTTAGCTTCTGGCATGCTGTAGGAGTAGAGCACCTTAATCTAAATATGGATTGAGCTCACTCAAAACTGAGTTTCAGTCTTTGCAAACTGTTCTCAGTTAACCCTTGCTTCTAGAGTGTAATCTTTAGGAGTCCCAACTAAATGCATATCATTTGTTGGTTTTGGAAAATCTTGGCTATGATTAAAATCCATCTGCTTTGATGAGCTTTGATCTCTGTTTTTTCTCCCCAGCACTGTGAAACTCCTAATAGCTTTGCTTAACTTCTCAGCCTCCTCACAGTCACTTTCTGCTCGCCTTTGTAGTCCCTGCACCTACCACTGATGACTGGTAAATGCATCAAAGTGAAAAGCAACTTCGAATGTCAGACCCATCGCGTCTGACCTCAATGAGTCTCTCTTCTCT
>NW_011888784.1:14141308-14143670 GCF_000151845.1 Pteropus vampyrus
GAACTTGTGGCTGATGTCATTTGTTGGTTTTGGAAAATCTTGGCCATTATCTCTTCAAATATTTCTTCTGCCCCATTTTCTTTCTTTTCCCATTCTGGGACTCCAATAATGTATTTTAAACCCATGTCTCATATGCCTATTATTCTCTTTTCTGCATTTTCCATGTTTTGTTCTCCATAAATTGGTCTTAGTATCTTCTCCTGACCTATATTCCAGATCATTAATTTTCTCTTCATCTATATCTAATCTTCAGTTGAACCCATCTATTTCATTCTTAACTTTTGTATTTTTCATTTTTACAATTTCCATTTGCTTCTTTAGATTATATAGTCCTATTTTTGTTTGGTTAAGATTCTCCATCTTAACTATTTTCTTGAATGTATTTATCATAATTATTTTAAGGATCATATCTGATAACTCTGGATATACCAAGTACTTCTGAATATATTCATTGTTTATGAAAAAGTTTCAAGGCTCTGGGTGATATCTTCCTCCAAAGAGGATTTTCCTTAGCTTCTGGCATGCTGTAGGAGTAGAGCACCTTAATCTAAATATGGATTGAGCTCACTCAAAACTGAGTTTCAGTCTTTGCAAACTGTTCTCAGTTAACCCTTGCTTCTAGAGTGTAATCTTTAGGAGTCCCAACTAAATGCATATCATTTGTTGGTTTTGGAAAATCTTGGCTATGATTAAAATCCATCTGCTTTGATGAGCTTTGATCTCTGTTTTTTCTCCCCAGCACTGTGAAACTCCTAATAGCTTTGCTTAACTTCTCAGCCTCCTCACAGTCACTTTCTGCTCGCCTTTGTAGTCCCTGCACCTACCACTGATGACTGGTAAATGCATCAAAGTGAAAAGCAACTTCGAATGTCAGACCCATCGCGTCTGACCTCAATGAGTCTCTCTTCTCTCAGGACCTTGGCCTCCCAAGTCCTGGTTGCCTTGGGAGCTCTCTGGTGACTTAAAATAAACATGTGTTTTTTGGACCTTTGTCTACTTTATCTGGTTGTTCTGAGTAGGAGTATTAGTCTGCTACAAGCTAGTTCATTATAACCAGAAGCAAAAGCCGAAACATCTTTCCACAGCTAAAAAACATTTACTAAAAAATATTCACTTGACATGAATTAACATAAATTACTTAATCCTCATACAAGCTATGAGAAAGGTATTATTATTATTATTATTATTATTCTCAGTTTATAATCAATGCTAAGCTGTGGAGCACAAACTCACAGAAAACTAACTTAACCAATCAGCTTGTCCAAAATCACCATGAATAGGACCAACTGTACCAAAACAGCCTGGCTCCTGACACTGCTTCTTAACTAGAGAAGAATAAAGAATGAGGAGGAAAGAAGGGCACAGACATAAGCCTTCTGCAATTCCAACACTGAGAGACTGAGCCAAAGAAAAAGAAACTGAAAAGGAGCTGCTAGAAGGACCAGAGAAGAATCAGCAGGCTATTCTCTAAAGTCGAGGGAAGAGAGTGTTTCAAGTAGAAGGTGATCAACTGAGGCACAGACTGTAACAACTTTTATTTAAAAATAACTAAGTTTAGTGTTGTCAGCTCCTCATCCCTTCAAACAATAAAAATTAAAATTTTGCTAGACACCAACACATCCTGCCCTTCTGCAAACATTCACTGAGCACATGCTGTGTCCCAAGCATCTCCTGCTTACTGGGCCTGCCAAGGTGAGGCAGTGCAAAATATTCCTAAACAGCTAAACCACATAGCCAAATTTATGTGGTCAAAATGGAACACTTAATTACAAAAATCATGCAAATATGATAGTGCTGATTCTCTTTAAAATCTTCAAAATTCTTAAATAAAATTGACAAGGGACTGCAAATTGGCACAGCCACCATAGAAAACAGTATGGAGATTCCTCAAAAAACTAAGAATTGATCTGCCATATAATCCAGCAATCCCTCTACTGGGTATTTACCTCAAAGACTTAAAAACATATATCCAAAAAGATATTTGCACGCTGATATTCATAGCAGCATTATTCACAGTGGCCAGGACATAGAAGCTACCGAAGTGTCCTACAATAGATGATTGGCTAAAGAAGCTGTGGTACATATATACAATGGAATATTAGCCATAAGAAGAGATGAAGTACTGCCATTTGCAACAACCTGGATGGACCTCGAGATAATCATGCTAAGTGAAATAAGCCAGACAGAAAAAGTTAAAAATCACATGATATCACTACTATGTGGGATATAAACCTAAAAGCAACAAACGAGCAGAACAAACAGACAGAGACTCATGGACATGGACTATAGGCTAGTGGTTACCAGAGGACTATAGACTAGTGGTTACTAGTGGGGTGGGGGAGGAAGGGAGAGGTAGACAGGG
>NW_011888784.1:14143720-14145658 GCF_000151845.1 Pteropus vampyrus
TACGATAGATGACTGGCTAAAGCAGCTGTGGTACATATATACAATGGAATATTAGCCATAAGAAGAGATGAAATACTGCCATTTGCAACAACCTGGATGGACCTCGAGATAATCATGCTAAGTGAAATAAGCCAGACAGTAAAAGTAAAAAATCACATGATATCACTACTATGTGGGATATAAACCTAAAAGCAACAAATGAGCAGAACAAACAGACAGAGACTCATGGACATGGACTATAGGCTAGTGGTTACCAGAGGACTATAGACTAGTGGTTACTAGTGGGGTGGGGGAGGAAGGGAGAGGTAGACAGGGAAAATGGGTCAAATATGTGGTGACAGAAAGAAATCTAACTATGGGCAGTGAACACACAATGCAATATATATATGCCTTACTGTTGAATTGTATACTTGAAACTTACTGGATTTCATTAACCAATGTCACCATGATTAAAAAAAATAATAAGGGAATTGTATTTTTATTTTTTATTTTTTTATTAATTTATTTTTTTAATTGAAGAAATGATTTAAATTTTTTCCCCATCTACCTCCCCGCTCCCCCCTTCCCCCTACCCTCTGATAACCACTAGTCCATTGTCCATGTCCATGAGTCTCTGTTTGTTTGTCTTGTTCATAATAACGAAATTTTAAATATATTACTGCTTTATTCTTCAAAAATCCATTAGTCACATTCATTGAAAGGATAAGAATGAAATATATAAAATACAAAAACTTGTCGACACATGGAAGACTTTGGATATTAGGATGAGAACAAAGAGTTGGTGAAATGAGAAGAAAGAGAAGATTAGGAGAAAGAGTACATTATTTCACTAATGAGAGCCATTGGTAACAAATCTGTGAAGCACAGGCCAGCTATATAATTTGCAAGGCCCAGTGCAAACTGAAAATGTGGGGCCCCATGTTCAAAAAGCAGGAAAAATTCTCCTTTCTCAGCAGTCACTCTTTTAATCTATCCTGGTTGTTGGTGTGTAGTGTGTGTGTGTGTGTGTGTGTGTGTGTGCGTGCGTGCGCGCGCGTGCACACGTGCATGTGTGTTTTAATTTGCTATTTACTATTATGTTTCCTGGGGCTCAGGGATACTCACTAGGCACATATAGATCCTCGTAGGTGGCCACAGCCATGACCCTACGACTCAGCACAAGGAGAACAGGCCTGCACCCAAGCCCCTACTGGGGCAGAAGACAGTAGAAGTCACTGGTCGAGGAGGGGTGGGGAGCCTGTGGCAGAGAATGGATCCTGGGGCAGGTGGGGGAGGCAGAGACAAGTAAAGCTATGTAAGAGCAGAGGTTCCAAGTCCCCAGCATATGTTCTGTTGTTCCATTAACCTTCACTTAAAAGACACAAATCAAAAATAAAATTATTAAGAATTACAGAATTTTGACCACAAAGTATTAAACCCCAAGTGCAGGGCCCAGTGCAACAACACTGGTCACACACACACACTCATGAAACCAGTCCTGGGGCCACCACTTAACGCCACCTTTTGCGTTCTGGGCTGCGAGCCAGCGGGGGCCAGCTGACCTGCCTACTCCTCTGATCCGCTTGTGTTACTGTGTGGCGGGGCCTAGCAATCACAAGGCCCTATCACCCGGTCCCTCTGCCATCCCTAGAACAGTGGATCTTAAACGTCTGTGTACACAATAATCTTTTGGGGAGTGTGTCTTAAAAGGAAGATATCTGAGTCAAACCCCAATATTCTAATTCTGAAGGTCTGGGTAGGTGAGGTTCAGGCCGCTGCTCATGTCCCACCATCTCCAAGTGATCAGATGTAGTAGCCTGGGCTCCACTCTGAGAACAGGTGCTAGAGATGACTAACTTCAGCTTCCAGCAGGAGGGCGCAAGTCTCAGGTTAGGCTGAGGACCAAGAGAAATTCGGCGTGGGGAGAGGCCCCAATGTTTTTGAAACTTTTCCCTCTTC
>NW_011888784.1:14146503-14150528 GCF_000151845.1 Pteropus vampyrus
AGCCCTAGTTTAGTGACCAGCTGAAACCCCTCAAAAAAAACTGTACACTCTCATACCTCACCACGGTCCGAGCCCCAGCATGAAGTGCCTGACACCCTGCTTGGCAGCAGTTCCTCCCCACACCTGGCATGACAAAGTATAGGGCTGGTGAGGGCTGTAATTAAAGACCAATCTCTGTGCTCCTTGCCACAGCTTTTTAAATCCAATTTAAAAATCCACAGGCATCCATGTATTTCTAAATTACAACGTGTCCATTTTTAATTGAAAAAAAAAAAGAAAAGAAAAAGAAAAACCCTGCCCTTGCTCCTGAGCAGACCACATGTCCCTCAGAAAGATCTCTCCTAGAGCTGCCAGGCACTGGAAGACAACCCTTCCAAAGAGCCACAATGCAGGGGACAGCCAGAGTGAAAAACTTCCTTTTGAGATGCCACATGCTCCAAGTAAAAGTTCCCTGAAAAAACTCAAATGCACTGTCATCTTTAATTTGTGTTTGATAAATATTTGGAGAGAAGAAGTCGTCACCTCTTCTGGGATTATTCACATTACACAGGAGCCCAGAGCAGGAGTATCACTGTAACAGGTCTGGGGTATTTTCAGATCTCATTCATATGCAGGATGTACAATTCTGTAACCAAAAATAAATATTATCAGTATCTAACTCTAGGTATGTTCTGAGTTGGCTCATTTATTTGAGAGTCTGGATAATGTGACCTTTGATGCAAAAATAACTTTCAATCTAAGATTATTGAGGATCGAGTTTTTAGAATCAGTGAAAATTTTAAACATAGTATATTTCCTGGTGAATGAAAATCTACTGTGAAGTTTTAAATTTACAGATTATCGCCTGTGAGATTCAAATCAGTTGTCAATCATCATCTTTTGGGATCGAGAGATAATTTATCACTAAAAAATCTACCACGACCTTGGCTTAAAAAAAGTCAAAATCAAAATTTTCTTCATGTCCCAGAAATGTATCCAGTGGCTTCAGTCACAAGCTGTGGCACATTTGTGACAGCACTTGACTCGGGTCCCTTTCCTGTAAGTGACTCAAGGTAACAGGACTCACTATTTCTGGAAAACAATTCATACCTGCCTCTTTCGCGGAGAAGCACGCATGATCATGACTGCCTGCTTATTTTTTTTATGATAACTGAAAAATTATTAAAGACTTTTGTCATCCCTCTTTTTTAAAAATTTATTGTACTAGTAGTTTCAAGTATACAGTACATTGGTTAGGCATTTATATAGTTTATGAAACGATCCCCCTGATTGCTCTTTCTCTCCTCTGGCTCTCCGCCCAGCCATTACATTAATGCTGACTGCATTCCCTATGCTGTGCTCCACATCCCCGTGACCATCTATCAACTACTAATTTGTACTTCTTTAACCCTTCACCCCTTTCTCCCGGCTTCCCAAACCCCCTCCCCTCTGGCCACCACCAGATTTTCCTCTATATTTGTGAGTCTGTTTTTGATTAGTTTGTTCTTTTGTTCCTTAGATTCTGCATATAAATGAAATCATATGGTATTTATCTTTCTCTGTCTGACTTATTTCATTCAGCATAATAACCTCTAGGTCCATCCATATTGTTGAGAATGGTAGGATTTCATTTTTTTAATAGCTGAGTAATATTCCATTGTATACGTGAATCATAATTTCTTTATCCAATCATATGTTGATGGGCATTTAGGTCGCTTCAATATCTTGGCTATTATAAATTGTGCTGCCATGAATATTGGAGTGTATAGATCTTTATGAATTTTTATTTTGGTTTTCTTTAGATAAATACCCAGAAGAATAATTGCTGGGTCAAAAGGTACACCCATTTTTAATATTTTGAGAAACCTCCAGACTGTTTTTTATAGAGGCTGTACCAATTTGCAATCCCACCAACAGTGCACGAGGGTCCCCTTTTCTCCACATCCTCGTCAACACTTGTTGTTCTTTGATTTATTGATGATAGTCATTCTGATAGATGTGAGATGATATCTCATTGTGGTTTTAATTTGCATTTCTCTGATGATTAGTAACTGTGAGCATCTTTTCACATGTCCATTGGCCATCTGTATTTCCTCTTTGAAGAAATATCTATTCAGATCTTCTGCCATTTTTTAATTGGATTGTTTGGTTTTTTGTTGTTGAGTTGTATGATGCCTGCTTATTTTTGAATTCACCTAAATGTGAAGTTTCTTATGAAGTTTCTACAGTTCAGCTGTAGACAGAATGTAATCATTCCCAGATGTTTACAAGAAATGCTTGGCCAGACAGACATTGCAACACAACGTGACTGGTATACGAACATGTCCTGTGTCCTGGAATGTTGCCACCAAAACTCATGTTATTCTTGCAGCAAGATGCCCAGAACATCATGTGCACACCTGGTTCTCACACACCTTCATGCACCCTCATGGAGGGTAATGATCGAACAGGTGGGAGCCATTCACACTTTAGGTCCCTGAACGGACACTTCAGAGCCACTATTCCCTAGCAACAGAGGTCTGCAAGGAGCACAGGAGTACCTAATTTTCTGCCCACCTGGAGGCCAGGAATACTGATGCATTCAGCGGCATCCACACAGAACAAGCTGGGCACTTCCCCGAGCAGCAGTGTCTGGCTCATATCAAGGAAGAAACAACTCTGGCTAAGCTGGACGAAGGGGACAGAGCTGAGAAATGGTGGACAGGTTTAGAACCTTGAGATTATGACTCGAAGGTCACAGCTATTTCTACTAGGTGACTCTCATGTGCATCCATGAACCCAGACCAGGATCTGGAGACTTGAAGCTGCCCCCAAGGCCAAGGAAGGTAGGGACAGGTCTCAGGCACAGTTCCTGAATGACAGGGGCACATAGCCAGGAATAGTAGGATGAATAGGGTGAAGGTGAACTCTCAAATGCTTCAGAAAGCCTCTCACTAGCTGCTGGGCTCCTTACAGGATTAATTAAATTAGTCCCTAGGATCCAAGCAAGATCCCTCTCTCCCCATCCCCTCCCCCCTTCACACTGAGAATTCTAGTAAAACCTACAATCACATTATCAGTTTTAGTTCTCAGAGTAGGTCAGAAAGTGGGTTTCCTAGTATAGAGCATCTCAACCATGACTGAGAGCTGCATGCAGTGGCTTTTCACCAAGCTTTACTGTCCCTCAGGAAAGCCAACCATAGGAGTCTCAAACTGAGATAATCTGGTCACTGTACCAAGATTTAGCAGCCCTGAAAGGCTCTGTCAGAAACAACCTTGATCTAGTTCTTTAGATGCTAGAGACTGAAACTTCTCTACCTTTTTAGCAGTATTCTTAAATTGCCTCTTTTGTGTTCTTAAAAAACTATCGAATACCTCTTTTATGTAAGCCATGGTGTTAGCTGATGTTTAAAGCATGACTCCTGTCTCAAAAGCAGGTCTTTTTGAATACAGCTCCTCCTAGAACAAAGGTGGGACAGGTACTTTAATAATTACCCCCTGAGAATCTGCTCGTGTCAGTGGCAATCTCTGGGCTTTTCTGTATTTCCCATTTTTTCTAATGAATAAGTATTATTTAAGATGTAATCAGTAAAAAAAAAAAAATTATTTCTTTTAGTACACTCAGAGTGGTTTCATCAGTGCTTACCAAGCTTTAAAGTAGGTAGAAATCACCAACTGATCTTGTGAAATGCAAATTCCAATTTAGTAGGGAGAGCAAGGCCAGGATTTTTTATTCCTAACACTAGCCCAGTGATGCTGGTATTGCTATGAGGGGACCACATGCAATGATGGTTTAAGGAAAGAAGAGGAATGGGGGGGTGCCATCAGGAGAGTGAGAGTGCACGTTTTGGGGGATGGAGTGGTTAGGCAAGACCTCATGAAGGAAGTGACCTTGACCAGGAATATGGACGTGATTTCAAAAGGCACACATGAAGAAAGAAGGAATGGGTAGGTATGAGGTCCTGGAAGTTAAAAAGAAAAGAAAAAAGAGAGAAGTACAAGCTGGACCTTTGGTGCACTAAGGCATCCATCCCATCCAGTCTGACAGTTGGGTAGGGCAGCAATTC
>NW_011888784.1:14151358-14156875 GCF_000151845.1 Pteropus vampyrus
TCAAACCACACAGTAGGGGTACAGGTGCTATCACAGCCTGACAATGCTAAAGGCCCATGTCAGATCAATTAAGATAGAACCTCCAGGAGCTGGGGCCTAGGCAGAGAAATACTTAAGGCCATAGCCCCTCCAAACCTAAACTTGGCACCCATCCCTATGGGTATATCCACCCACTGGACTGAGCCTGAGAGCGGGTCCAGCCCTCACAGCGACAGGCACAGAACCTGCCCTTGTGCTTGTGTGCCAATAAAGAAACCCTCCTTCCAGGAACTGCCCACGCCGTGATCGGAGCAGTAGTCCAGGACTGCAGAGACTCATATCCTCTAAGTACATGCCACCTCCAGTTGGCCTGAACAAGAGAGAGAGGGAGGTACCCTCTGTGAGCCATCAGAGATGCCACTGTGCCAACCACAGCGCAGAGTCAAAGTCACAGAGCATGCCTCTCTGGAAGGAGTGCTGGCCTGCAGCAGCTCAGTCCCTGACATGTCCTTTCACCAGAGCTGTGCAGCAGGCCTTTGAGAAGGCCATGATCCTCCTCTACTACTGTCCTTAGCTGTCCCAACTGCCAAAAGAGAAGCTAGGGTCTTTAAAGGAGAGCCAGCCCCAGTGTGAGCCAGTCTTGAGAAGCAAAGGGCAGCCCAGAGGAAGGGGACACCCTACATCTTCGCAGACATCCTGGGGTCACAGGTGCTGCAGAAAAGGGAGACCCAAAGAAGCCAGTGGTCAATATGTTTCCCTCTCAACTCTAGATTCACCCTTCAATACATGCTCTGCAATAATAAAAGGAATTTCTTCAAGCATTTCTGCTTTACAGTAGCACAATGCTAAGCTTCCTCAGCCGAGGGTGCTGAATGGACGCTGCAGGAGAAAGGAACTGCAGGGGGATGGAGTGGGTGATATGGGGTGAGGACATCCAGAGGACGAACAGAGGGGTTTATAATTTTTTACCTCTTTACAAAAGAAAATAGGAAATAATTGGATATATACCTCTTTGGAACAAATCAGAAGCAAAGTCTTACAAAGAGATTGGCACTCCAAAGCACTTGTGATCTGGTTGGAATCAGAACTGCAAGGGGAGGGGCCGGCAGGGGAGGGTCAGCGGGCCCTGGGCAAGCTAGGTCCCAGGCCCACTGATGTCTGTGAGCCATCTCATTGCTCCCATTCCACACTCACTCACTCACCAGACTGTACTGAGTAGCCAGTGGACTGGATTGGGAAAAAATATACACTCTGATGCTGTATTCAGCAAGACCTGCCTGATCTCGATGTGATTTCCCAAGGAGGCCTCTTTGCTGGGAGGAGAATGTGCCCATAAACAGTGGGCTGCCCAGAAAGCTGTCATTTCTAGTGACTAGGATGACTTCCCCATATGAAGCCAACTCTCACGAGCCCTGGTGGCCACAGTCAACTGTTCATGGGCTGGATCCCGACTGGATAAACTGGCTATCAAAATGATGGACAACGGGCCTGCAAGGCCACATATCCCTGCCATCAGCCTGCAGATCAGGCAAAGAAATCTCATCTTCAGAGGGTCTCTTCAAGTTCCAAGAGAAAGAACTAACTGTAGGAAGAAAGAGTAATAAGGAAGTCTGCTCTGTAATTGTGAGCATTATGGCTGAGCTGGTTTTCCTCAAGCGATGCAGAATAATATAAGTCCTTACAGTGATAGAGCACTTCGCAGCACTTGAAACACTTTCACAAATATTATTTCCTTTTGGTCAGGGCACTCTCCAGCTATTCTGGATACTTTTTTCTCAGAAGCTTTGTTTTCACTCCTTTAGAAGCTTCTGTATATTTCACTTCGGGAACTAAAACACAGACCCCAACAATGTTAAAGGTCACCTCCAAAGTATGAAGAGAAAATCTTGGGCTTTTTTAAAACACTAATAGATTGGTTAGTTTGCACTTAATGTTGGTTTCAAATCTAACTTGGTAGGCATCTGGTTCGCCACCATGATATTCCACAGGTGTATGAGGAACACAAGCACTCTCGCAGTCGAGATAGCTCTTGGTCAGTTTAGGAACACTCTCTAGTACCAGAACCAGGACCAGAGCAGCAAACCCAGCCCCACACACTCCCTAGTAGACATGATTCATCGATCACTGCATTCTTTCATCTGATACATGACCTAAGACTGCACCCGAGGCAGGCATTACCAATTAATTTTACTTGGCACAAGCAAGAGAAAGCTATTTGCCCTTCCTAAGTCTCAGGCTGTTGGGAGGTGGGCCCATCTGTGCCTTGGTCACCCTGCTTAAGTACTGTGAGATTCCCTCTCCTATTGGGATGTGGCTCATGGGTCTACCCAGACATCCCCAAAATGTCTGGGGACCGGCTCACCCCTGGGCAGGGCCACAATACCAGCTGACCTCATCTCTTTAGCAGTCTCATTCTCCTCCTTCACCGCTAAAACTCAACTCCATCAGCCACTCTGTCTTTCTGCATCTTCCTCATATGGTCCTGCATTACTGAACCACCCCCCACATCACACCAGCCACCAGAATGCAAAGCCACAGCAGGTCTCTGATCACATCTCCAACACCTCCCTTATTATCATGAGGGGAATTTTTTAAAAGATATAAGTCTTCACACTACAGTGATTTACACCTGTCTATAAACCAACAAGGCCCTGCGTGAACTGCCCCTTATCTGTGTGTCTCTCGCCCCCCACTCTTCCCTTCACTCACTGCACTCCGACCACTCTGGATTCCTGGTTGTTCCTCAGACACGCCAAGCTCATACCCACCTCGGGGCCTTTGCATTTGCTGTTCTTTGCCTGGACACTCTTCCTCCAGACAGCCATGTAGTTTATGCCCTCCCTTCCCGTAGGCCTCTGCTCCAATGTCAGCTTTTCAGAGTCCTTCCTTCTCTGCCCCATTTAAAAGGGCAGCTCTGTCACTCTCCAACATCTTGCCCTATTCTTCTTGCCTTTCACCACCTGACATACTCTGTCTGTCTCTCCACCAGAATGTCAGTTCCATGAGGTGAGGAACTTTGTTCTGGCCACTGCCCCATCCCCCATGCCCAGCACACGGCAGCCATTCAAACATTGGCTGAATGTTAAATTTTGACAACTGAGCAGAAAAAGCAGAAGGCTTCCAAGAAGACAGACAGGGATACTATTAACAGAGAAGTAGGAGCACCCCCAGGATGTGGGGTCTTGAAGAAAACAGAAGGCAGCATGGAATAAAAAGCAGGTGTCAGCAATCTTCAGCCCACCAGCCAAAATAGCTCATCACCTGTTTCTGTAAATAACATTTTATTGGAACATAGACATACACATTTGTTTAAGTATTGTCTATGATGCAAGCTGCAGCAGAAGAGTTGGACATTGCAACAGAGATTGTATGGCCCACAAAACATAAAATACTACCTGGCACATAATTTTTAAAAAACTTGTCAATCTCTAGCATAAAGCGGTATTTTTCAAACTATAAATTCATAGACCACCCCTCTCCCATAAAAACTTCCACAAATTTCCAGGAGGCTCAGACCCTAGTATGAGAAAGAGTCATAGAGAGATTATGGTGGTGATGAAGACCAAAGACTTGGATTCAGTCCCCAATACTGCCATTCAGCAGATGTATGACATTATATAAATTACTTATCTGAGGCTCTTCTTCCTTAGCAGTAAAATAAGAAATAATACCAACCACCTTGCAGAACTATTGTGAGAGGTGAAGACTTTGTAGGTGACTCATCTAGCAGTGGCTAGCTCACAATATATCTATATGACTAACCATTTTTTGAGAATTTACTGTATTCCGAGCACAATCTAGATGCTACACATGTATCAACTCATCTAATCCTCACAAAAACTGTATCAGGGCTGTGCCAAGACTGCGGTGGATTTTACTCGCGTTTGATGATTACTGTTTTTAAAAATGAATTTTTAAAAATGCAGGTGATGGAGTCCATGTTTTCAGCATTGTTGTGGGAAAGCAGGGAAGCACTTGAACTGCCTTGGAGAGAGCGTGGATCCCTGAGAGAGTCAGGACCTCTGTTAGTCTTCTCAGCTGCCTCCCAAATTAGCAGGAAAATCTCCCAATCCAAAGAAACCTTGTGACATACTTTGCAGAGATACCATGGAAAGCAACTGCTGTTGTGCCTATTTTTGGCTGGTTAGCAGATAACTGGTCATTGCAGAACACTCATGAGTGCAAAACGCTCTTGAATCACTGGATCAAAACTGCCAGACTCAGAGCAGAGAAACAGCGGAGTGCAGGAAAGGCTCAGCTGGGCACCATTAGGTGTCTGTTTCCTAAGCCAGTGACGTTCTTTTGACTTTTTCACAAACCAAATAATTCAGTATTTTCTCAAGAAGTAGAGCAATTTGTCATGGATAGGAAGGATTAACATTGTTAAAATGTTCATACTACCCAAAGCAATCTATAAATTCAATGCAATCTCTGCCAAAATCCCTTTCAAAATGGCATTTTTCACAGAACTAGAACAAATAATCCTAAAATTTATATGAAACAAAGAAAGACCCCAAACGGCCACAGCAATCTGGAGAAATAAGAACAAAGTTGGAGGTATCACACTACCTAATATCGAACTATACTACAAGGCTATAGTAACCAAAACAGCACGGTACTGGCATAAAAACAGACACATTGATCAATGGAACAGAATAGAGAGCCCAGAAATAAATCCACGCCTATACATTCACTTAATATGACAAAGGAGGTAAGAATATACAATAGGGCAAAGACAGTCTCTTCAATAAATGATGTTTGGCAAACTGGACAGACACATGCAAAAAAATGAAACTAAACCATCTTCTTATAACACACACAAGAATAAACTTAAAATGGATTAACAACTTAAATTTAAGACCCAAAACCATAAAATTCCCAGAAAAACACATTGGCAATAAACTCTCTGACATTCTCTTAGTAATATTTTTTCTGATATATTTCCTCAGGCAAGGGAAATAAAATAAATAAATAAACAAATGGGACTACATCAAACTAAAAAGGTTTTGCACAGCAAAGGAAACCATCAACAAAATGAAAAGACAACCCACTGAATGGGAGAAAATATGTGCCAATGATACATCTGATAAAGGGTTAATATGCAAAATTTAGAAACAACCCATGTAACTTAACACCAAAAAAAACCCCAAACAATCCAATTAAAAAAATGGGCAGAGCACCTGAATGGACATTTCTCCAAAGGGGACACACAGATGGCCAATAGACATGAAAAGATGCTCAACATCACTATCATCAGAGAAATGCAAATTAAAACCATAATGAGATTACCACCTCACACCTGTCAGAATGACTATCATCAATAAATCAACAAACAACAAGTGTTGGTGAGAAAGTGGAGAAAAGGGAACCCTCGTGCACTGTTGCTAGGATTGCAAATTGGCGCAGCCACTATGGAAAACAGTACGGAGATGCCTCTAAAAATTAAAAAACAAAACTACCTTATGACCTAGCAGTTCCACTTCTGGGTACTTATCTGAAGAAATCCAAAACACTCATTCAAAAAGATATATGCACCCC
>NW_011888784.1:14156925-14161039 GCF_000151845.1 Pteropus vampyrus
AAAAGATGCTCAACATCACTATCATCAGAGAAATGCAAATTAAAACCATAATGAGATTACCACCTCACACCTGTCAGAATGACTATCATCAATAAGTCAACAAACAACAAGTGTTGGTGAGAAAGTGGAGAAAAGGGAACCCTCGTGCACTGTTGCTAGGATTGCAAATTGGTGCAGCCACTATGGAAAACAGTACGGAGATGCCTCTAAAAATTAAAAAACAAAACTACCTTATGACCTAGCAGTTCCACTTCTGGGTACTTATCTGAAGAAATCCAAAACACTCATTCAAAAAGATATATGCACCCCCACGTTCACTGCAGTGCTATTTACAATAACCAAGAAATGGAAGCAACCTAAGTGCTCATCAATAGACAATTTGATAAAGAAGATGTGATACATATATACAATAAACTATTACTCGGCCATAAAAAAGAATGAATTCTTACCATTGGTGACAACATGGGTGGACCTAGAGGGTAGTATGCTAATTAAAATAAGTCAGAGAAAGACAAATACCATGTGATTTCACTTATATGTGAAACCTAAAGAATAAAATAAGTGAACAAACAAAGCAGAAACAGACTCATAGATACAGAAAACAAACTGATGGTTGCCAGATGGGAGGGGGTTGGGAGGCTGGGTGAAAAAGGTGAAGAGATTAAGAGGTACAAATTGATAGCTACATTATAGTCACAGGATGTAAAGTACAGCACAGGGAATATAGTCAATAATATTTGTGATAACCATGTATGGTGCCAGGTAGGTACTAGACTTATTGGGGGAACACTTCATAAGTTATATAAATGTCTAACCACTGTGCTGTATACCTGAAACTATTACAAAAATAATATGGAATGTCAACTGTAATTTAAAATTTTTTTAAATAAAATGTTTTTAAATGTTTAAAGAAGTAGAGCATCTTGAACTATTTTATCAGTGTGAAATGTATGGGGGAAAGTCTACACCATTGAAACATCTGCCTGTTAAGTCAGAGAAAAGAATTTTCAATTCCAACTTGACACATGAGAAGTGAGAGCCAATTCTTTTGTGATAACTTTTTTAGGAGTAAATAAGGTTTTTAAATTATTTAGTTAAATGAACAACAAGTAGAATTTAAAGGGAAACCCTGACTTGGAAGTAAACTGAATTATGGCACTGGTGTGCATATTTGAATCTTTCAGTTCCCACAAACTCAAGTGTTTCTCATTTCTTCCCTTGACTTCCTCACTTCCAAGATGGAGCCAGACTGAAAACCCTAGTGCTCACACAGGACATTTTTTTTATTAAGTTTATGGGGGTAACATTGGTTAATACAATCATATAATTTTCAAGTACACATGATCATTTGACATCTGTTTATCCTATTGTGTGTTCACCACCTGAAGTCTAGTTTTCTTCAGCTACCATATATTTGATCCCCTTTATCCACTTCGCCCTCCCCCTACCCGCTATATTTAACCCCCTTTACCCCGTTGGCCTCCCCCCACCTCCCCCACCCCACTAGTAACCACTACTCTATAGTCTTCTGGTAAACACTAGTCTGTAGTCCATGTCCATGAGGCTCTGTTTGTTTGTCCTGCTCATTTGTTGCTTTTAGGTTTATATCCCACATATAAGTGATATCATGTGGTTTTCAACTTCTGTCTGGCTTATTTCAAGTCCATCCATGTTGTAGCAAATGGCAGTATTTCATCTCTTCTTATAGCTAAGTAATATTTCATTGTATATATGTACCACAGCTTCTTTAGCCAATCATCTATCGTAGGGCACTTCAGTTGTTTCCATGTCCTGGCCACCGTGAATAATGCTGCTATGAACATCGGTGTGCAAATATCTTTATAGATATGAGTTTTCAAGTCTTGAGGTAAATACCCAGTAGAGGGATTGCTGGATCATATGGTAGATCAATTCTTTTTTGAGGAACCTCCATACTGTTTTCCATCGTGGCTGTACCAATTTGCAGTCTCACCAGCAGTGTATGAGGGTCCCTATTTCTCCACATCCTCTCCAACATTTGTTATTACTTGTCCTGTTGATTATAGCTATTCTAACAGGTGTGAGATGGTATCTCATCATGGTTTTGATTTGCATTTCCCTAATAGATAGTGATGATGAGCATCTTTTCATATAGTTGTTGGCCATTCATATGTCCTCTGTAGAGAAGTGTTTGTTCAGGTCCTCTGCCCATTTTTTGATTGGATCATTTGGGTTTTTTGTTGTTGTTGTTGTTATTGAGTCATATGAGTTCTTTGTATATTTTGGACATTAGGCCCTTATCGGAGGCATTGCTTGCAAATATATTTTCCCATTCAGATGGTTGTCTCTTTACCCTGTTGACGGTTTCTTTTGCTGAGCAGAAGCTTTCTAGTTTGATGTAGTCCCATTCATTTATTTTAGCTTTTACTTCCCTTGCCTTTGAGGTCAAATTCATAAAATACTCTTTAAGTCCAAGGTCCTTGAGTTTAGTTCCTATGTTTTCTTCTATGCATTTTATTGTTTCAGGTCTTATATTCAGGTCCTTAATCCATTTTGAGTTAATTTTGGTGAGAACATTTTTTATTTCAGCTCAACCACCAAGCTTGCAAAAGATGAACATGGCTGGGTGGCTAGTGCCTGCAGCAAATAGCGTGTCATCATCACCCGCAAGGATGAGACAACTGTGCTTGCAGGAATCAAAGCCATTAAACCTAGGGAACTTTTATTTCCGTCTTAACTTGGGCTGATATAATGGCAAAGAATAGATGACTTAAACAACAGATATTTATTTCTCACAGAGGCTAGGAAGTCCAAGATCAAAATGCCAACAGATTCAGTTCTTGGCCAGGATCCTCTTCCTGGCGTGAAGACCGCCACCATCTAACCGGGAGCTCAAGTGGCCCTTCCTTGGTGCATGTGTGTGGAGAGAAGGATCTCTTGTTCCTCTTTTTATAAGGGTGCAAAATCTCTATTAGGTAGGTATAAGGGCAATACTCCTGTCATGGGAGTCCCACCCCTGTGACCTCATCAAAATCCACTTAATCCCAAAGGCTTCACCTCCAAATACCATCATCACAATGAAGGTTACAGCTTCAACATGTGAATTTTGTGAAAGACACAAACATTCACCTCATAACATTCGCTGAACAGTGTTTTTAAAACAGCTTTTCATTCAGTTTCTAAAAATGGAATTCTTGCCTTCTCAAAGAAGCCCTCTCTACTGCCCACTGGGGCTAAGTTCTACGACATTCCGAAGTCTTAGCATTTGTGTTTCAGTCTACAAAATCCTAATTTACATCTGTCCTTTTTTAAAATAAATATCCTTCTGTCTTTTTCATCTGTGGGTGTGAGCTCCCAAACAAGAATTCTGCCTGTTTGCAGCAGAGTAAGAAAAAGGGAAAGAGAGAAAAACTGAGGAAAAGCAGCTTTTGGTTTCCTTCCTCCTGCCCACAGTCTCTGCATCCATTATGGATAAGGCAGAGACAATGGAGTTCTAATGTCTCCAAGGGAAAGGGCCACAGAAATTACTATTTCATTGCTTCCTGGTCCTCGGGCTTCTTAGAGACCACAATGCTACAGCACTCACTGTGCTCAGGAATGAGTATAAATCTACTTCTGGACAATCTTCGAGTCAGAGCATCTGAAAAACATCTGGGACTTTATCATTACCCGCCTCTTTCCCATATAACCAATGCCCAAATAGCAAAAGCCAAAAGAGTCTATGCCAATTCTTCCATCCTCTGTGTTTTTAAAGTAAATTTTTTATTATTTAAGTGTAATGCAGTTTTAAAAATGTACGAAGAATGAATTTTTACAGTAAACACACCCATGTAACCCCCACTCAGATAAGAAAATAGAATATTACACTCCAAAAGCTTCAACCAATCACTAAAACCCCATTCTCACCAAGGGTAACTGCTATCTTAAATTATAAAATCATAAACTAGTTTTTCCTATACTTGAACTTGATATAAATTATAGTAGGTACTCTCCTGGGTCTTCTTTCACTAACTATATAACTTAGATTCATCCACATTGTTACACAAATGTAACAGTACATTCATTTTCAGTGCTATATAATATCTTACTATGTGAATGTAATACAATTACCTATTCCACTGTTGATAAACATTGC
>NW_011888784.1:14161089-14176725 GCF_000151845.1 Pteropus vampyrus
ATGCTACAGCACTCACTGTGCTCAGGAATGAGTATAAATCTACTTCTGGACAATCTTCGAGTCAGAGCATCTGAAAAACATCTGGGACTTTATCATTACCCGCCTCTTTCCCATATAACCAATGCCCAAATAGCAAAAGCCAAAAGAGTCTATGCCAATTCTTCCATCCTCTGTGTTTTTAAAGTAAATTTTTTATTATTTAAGTGTAATGCAGTTTTAAAAATGTACGAAGAATGAATTTTTACAGTAAACACACCCATGTAACCCCCACTCAGATAAGAAAATAGAACATTACACTCCAAAAGCTTCAACCAATCACTAAAACCCCATTCTCACCAAGGGTAACTGCTATCTTAAATTATAAAATCATAAACTAGTTTTTCCTATACTTGAACTTGATATAAATTATAGTAGGTACTCTCCTGGGTCTTCTTTCACTAACTATATAACTTAGATTCATCCACATTGTTACACAAATGTAACAGTACATTCATTTTCAGTGCTATATAATATCCTACTATGTGAATGTAATACAATTACCTATTCCACTGTTGATAAACATTGCATTTAAGTTTTGCTATCACACAGACTGTTACTGTAAACATTTTATATATGTCTTTTGAGGCATATACATCTGTTGGGTCTCTATTTAGATATAGAATTGCTGATTCATAGAGCATGCAGATGTTCAGCTTTGTAGCTATAAAAGGGTATTTAAAAGTGCATATGTGCGTGTTCCTTTGGTTCTATGTCTTTGCCAACCATTAGTATTATCGTGCTTTTAGATTTTAAGCATTCTAGTGGGTGTATAGTAGTATCTCTATAGTTTTAATTTGCATGTCCCTGATGAATAAAGTCTATTGGCCATTTGGATGTCATCTTGGAGTGCCTATTCAAGTTTTTTGCCCATTCTTCTTTAAATTGTCTGTCTTTTCTTATTTAATGGGCGTAGGGGCTCTTTATATATTTTGAATATGAGTCCTTTGTTGAACACACACATATACATAGAGAGCGCATAAATATCTTCTCCCATTGTGTGACTTGCCTTTTCATTTGTATTGTCTTCTGAAGAACAGAAGATCTTAATTTTAATGTACTCCAAATTATAACAGTTAGTGCTTTATGTACAGCTAGTGCCTTTTGTGTCTTGTCTAAAAATCTTTGCCTACACTAAGGTATGAAAATATTTTCTTTTGTTATCTAACTACTTTATTGTTTTACAGTTCACCATTAGATCTATGATCCATCTGGAATGGAGTTTTGAATGTAGTGTAAGATAAGGGGCACGATTCATTTATTTCCATGTGGATATCCAATTAACCTAGCTCCGCTTATCGAAAGGACAAACCACTACACTGCAGCATCACCTCTGTCATCACCAACATGTGCGTGTGGGTTTATTTCTGGACTGTGTTGTTCCAATGGTCCAGTTATCTATCTTGGCACCAGTACTACAATGTTTTAGATGCTGTAACTTTAAAACAAGTCTTGATATCTGGCAGTGTACTTCCTCTAATTTTGCTCTTTTTCAAGACTGTCTTGGCCATTTCTGGCTTTTTTCACTTCCATCTAATTTTGGAATCAATTTGTCCATTTCTACAAAAAAGAAAATGTGCCGGGATTTTTATTGGAATTTATATATATATATCAACTTGGGACAAATTACATCTTTATTGAATCTTCCAAGTTATGAACATTGTATCTCCCTTTTAATTTAGTTTTTAAAAATATCTCTCAATTTTCTAAATAGAGGTCTTGAATTTCTTTGGCCAAATGTATTCCTAGATGCATGAAAATTTTACTTTTGTCATTTTGTTTTCTAAGTTTTGTCACTGTAATATAGAAATAAAGTTGATTTTTGCAAATTGATCTTATAGCCAGTGACTTTGCTAAATTCATTTGTTAATTGTTAAACTATAGCTCATTTTGAATAATCTTTGTATAAATCATGATGCCTACAAATGATCATTTTATTCTGTCTTTCAAATGCTTACACTTTTTTTCCCTTGTCTTGTTGTAACTGTTAGGACCTCCAGTAGCATGATGAAAAGAAGTGATTATAACTAATCACCTGTCTCAGTCTCAATTTCGAGGCTTTCAATGTTTTGTCATTAAATATGACGTTTGCTCTATTTTTGAAGAGAGATCATCTATCAATATATGCAATTTGCTGAGATCCAAGTTTGCCAAGAGTTTCTTCCTCCCACAATGGACACAAATTGTATCCATTATGAGCATATAATTTTTCTATTTCAGCCCGTTAGCTTTTACATATGTAAAAAAAATTTTTTACATATGTAAAAAAAAATTTTTTATTTCAGCCCGTTAGCTTTTACATATGTGGATATTTAAAAGAAGACTACTGCAAATAGGCAAGAAGCAGCTGGTGGATCAATGTGGCAGAGAATGGTGGCATGGAAGACAGGTCGTGAATATCAAATTTAAAACACCAAATTACTCAGGCCTTTGGTCACAGCATCCAAGCAAAGCTCCTCTAAACCAAACCATCTTTCTGCTCCCAATTCGGCTCATCGCAGCTCTCTCATGGGCACCACTTGCCCAGGCCACAAAAGGTGGGAAACTGGCAGCGGCAAGCAAAGCAGATGAAAATGAAAATTTAGACCACAAAACCCAGCAATGGGGCATACTGTCAACTTCTACTTAATGCCATGGCGAGAAAAGATGAAAATGAGGAAGAGGAAGAAGAAGAAGAAAACTGCATTGGATCAGATATCCTGTGAGGCAAGATTGTAGGTAATGAGAAGACTTCAAATAGCATGTTTTATTACTCATAAAATACAGCCTTTGATGGCTTGGGGGCCACAGCCCCAGGCATATCAGGATGCCTCTGCCCACCCCTTCTAGCGCCCCCATAGTTTCCTGGCATCAAGCAAAGTGAAGCTCATGATCCCGCAATAGAGGACTCGCCTTTACTGCTGGCTTCAGGACAGGCTCTGGGGGAGCTCTGAGCCCTCCTGCCCTCCACCCCAGCCCTGTGTCCTCTTGGAATGAAGACAGACCCAGCGGCTTTCTCAGGGGAGTACTCTGAGGATGCTGAAATTATTTCTCCCCAGATACTGTCATCCCTCAATCATAACACATATCACACAAGATCATAATTGCCAGTTTAACTATCCTTCTAGATTATAAATAACTGGCAGACATGTGGTGTTGAATACTTCCCTGGATATTTAGCCAATATCTGACAAACAAAATACATTGGTTGCATTCTCAATATGCTTGAAAGCATTGGAATTTGACCCCAGGTCTGCTGATCATCAGGACTCATTATGGTTAAACCAAATCCTGGTTACAAAGGCCAGAAACTGGGCCTGGCATCCCAAGCCCTTCATCAACTGGCTTCTAGTCATCTCACACGCCCCGTCTCCAAACAACTAACCTACTCTCCCATTTCCCACCACCCAAACTCACCTCTTCTTTCCAGGCTTGACTTGAGGCCACTCCTGACTCCACCAGGCTGACTCCTATCAGGGAAGGGACCCAATCAGAGAATTCCAACCCAGAGATAATACATGGAAGAGAAGCAGCAGCAGGACACCTCCCTTTCTCTGAATGGGCCAAGCACTGTGCTAAAAGCTTTCCAGATGTAATTTCATTTAAGGCTCGCGACCACCCTCTGTCTTCCATCCTGCCATTCTCTGTCACATCGATCCATTTTATGGATGCTGAAACTGAAGCTCAGAGAGATCGATAGTATATCTGTGGCATCCAAAGCCTGTGCTTTACACCATCATGCTGCACTAAACAGAAAGCCAAAGAGGCATCCATGAGGGGTGCCGGGCAGGGAGGGGGCAGGGGAGGTGGCAGTGCCCAGCAGCTGCATCTGGCACTTAACAGGCAGCAATAAGTTTCAGTGGATGAATGAGTGAGTTAATGCCAGAGCAAACTGTTGAAGATGAGGATGACTCAGCCAGGAGAAGGGGGTGGGGGTGGGGGGATGACAGGGGCAGAGGGATGGAGGGAAGGCAGAAGAAAAGGCAAGAGAGTGTAAAGCAGCAAGGAATGTGAAGAACCAAGGCAGTCAGGCTGCTGAAGCGTAAAACATGAGACAGAACAGGAAGGGACAAGACTGGACAGAGGGAGCTCTGCCAGGTCACTGGAGGCCGAGAATGTCTCACGAAGGCACAAGCCTCCTGGTGTTACTGATGAGCAGTAACAGAGGGAAGCAGCCAGTCGAACCCTGAAGCTCCAACTCAATGTGCTCAACACAGAAATCACCAACTCTCCATGAAACCTGCTCTTCCTTTCGGGCTGCAGGCTCCAGGACAGTCCAGCTCCCTCCTGGTGTCTCTGCTCTGGGCTCACCCTTTATCCCTCCCCACACCCTTCATCCCTCCCCCCACACACCTGCAAGTGGAACCTGACCTGCAATTCAGTAGGGAAGAAAACAGGCACAATTTACTGCCTTCCTGGAGATTCTTCAAGGATGTTCCTCCCCCGTCGCTCTCTCAAGAGGAAGCAATGTGTCCCCTGACCTATTCTCCTGGCCCAGTGCTCCCTGGGGCTGTGATAGAAGGTGGGCAGTCTTCCTGTTACCCGCTGCTCTTTCACCATCCAGCTCCATCATCCCTCCTCGTACCTGACCTCAGGACCCTGGCATCTGCTCACAATCCTCCCTCTATCCCAATTTTTGCCACCGTCTTAGAAGATCCCATCCCTTCACCCTCCTACTTCAATGGCCTAGCACCTCATTCCTCAGCAAAAAAAAAAAAGAGGTGGGAGGAGCCACACTCATCCTGGGTGCCATTTACCAATCACACAAACTCACATTCAGAAAGTTGGCAGATTCACATTCATCAACCTCCAAAAGATAGTGTCCTCAAGGCAGGAGGCTCTGGTGCTGAGAGTGGTCACATGAACAGCAGGGCTGTGCTGTGTTTCTGGCATTCCAGCCAAGGAAGTATCTGAGAAAACATGGCATCGGCTGCAGCTCCGCACCCTTCCTCACAACTCGTGGGCAAATGGCAGAGTAGACACAGGAAACAGAAAACCAACTCCCCTCTTCTGTGCACGGGAAGCTGCCTTCCCTGCATATCTGTCACTTGGTTCTCTGGCTGCTGTGGACAGCACCTCACACAAAGGACTCACAACCCTGGGCACTGAGAAGCCCCCCAGAGGGAAATTTGCTACTTCCTCACCTTCTCATCCCCTGCACCTGGCCCAGTGACTGGCATTAACTGACTTAAACTGAGGAGAAAGCGACAGTTCTATATATTCCAGAAGTGCAATATATATTAATGAGGATTAGCAGCAGTCTCATTGTCAGAAAGCCCTGAGCTAGGAGAGAAAAGATCGAGAGATTATGGTCCCTTTATCTACAAGCTGTAGAGGCTGAGCGGTAGCCAGAGAAGACCTGGGTTCTTCCATCGTCCCCTGGCCTCTCCGGCCCCTGCACACAACCACAGAGGGAAGCACCCACTTTTTAGTTTATCCGACTGCCTTCCCACGAGCCACAGCAGGCTCGGCAAAGCCCACAATAGCAGGAATGGATTCTAGCCACAACCTACGTAAGAATCACACCCAGAGAGACACACCCCCACTGTCACCAGAAAGAATGGCAACACAGAACCACACTGTTAGAAGCACTTCTGTGTTCAGCACAGAAGCAAGCAAGCAAGGAAGCGATGCAAAAAAAAATTCATGTGAAGATGTAGAGAAGAGATGAGAAGAAGGGACAGATTCAGTTTTCCCATTTTGCAGATGAAGAAACTGAGGTCAAAGAGACCAGCATGGATCACCTCCTAACACACAATGTAATTTGCAATTTTGTTTTAGTTATTATCTCTTCCTGCATCCCTCCCACTACAAGATAAGCTCTATGCAGGTCAAAATTTTTGCCTGTTTTGTTTGCTGTTGCTTCTCCAGTGCTTAAAACAGAGCCTGGTGCATAGCAGATGCTCAATAAAAACATGTTGAATGAACAGATAAATGACTAATACAGCTAATTACCCAGGCTCATGAGCGATGGGCTTTGAGAACAGCATACTGCTTCTCAACACAATGCGTTATTGTTCCCAGAGAGATAAATAGTAGCCTCACCCCAAAAATGTGAAACCCACACCCTCCAATTCTGCAGGAACCGGGCTGCAGAATGGTGGAGTGTAAGGAGAGGCAGTGCAGTTGCCTGATTGGTTCAGTCTTCGATTCACTGAGCCTTGTGTAAACTGATTGGAAACTATTAGAACACTAATGATATCTAAAGCCCATCATTCGACCATGACTGACAGTATGACCAAAATTCACTGTGAAATATGCACAGACAGCTCTATAAGCCCAAGGAGCTGGCCCTTTTCCTGTCACATCGGTTTTTAACTCCAGTGACCCATGCAGGAGAATCACTGCAATCCCATTTTGGCAAGAGAACAACTTAAATGTAGGTCCTCTTGAGGAAGCAGAAGCAAAGCACGGTCCTGGGTATGCAGTAGGCAAAGCCTATCTTTGCCCCCTCGCAGATTCCTCCTGCTTTGGCAAACTCCAGTCACCAGACAAACACTGCCCAGAATAATGAAATTTAAACTGTTTAGATTTTGCAGAACTTCATATGTTAATTTAATGGAGCTGGCATGCTCTGCTTCAGGGACCAGGCAGGCCGAGGAACTTTTGCAAAATGAAAGCAATGGCTTTCCAAGAGAGTAAGGGAAGAAAAGAGGCTTAAAGACACCAGAGCCCTGAGACACAAAGAACCCTCAGCCTGGGGCACAGCCCCTCCTCTGCCGTCCAGCTCCTCAGCCCGGGATTAGCTCTTGTCTTACTCACGGCTCTCTCACTAGCATCCTAGTGTTGCAGCCACAGCAGGCAGAGCTGCCACATCGGGGCCTGACAGGTCACAGTATCAGGGGCAGTGCCCCAAGGAGGAGATGGGGGACACACATGTCAAATCAGGAAACCAAAAGTCATGTTTCGAAAAGTTGGGGTGATGGTAGACATGATGGGGAACTTGCCTGGGTGAGCACTGCTTGCGTTCACTGGGACATCACAGATCGGGGGGCGTCTCTCCAGGCCAGGCGCAAGGTAGGAACTAATGAGGTACACATGTTAGCACAGACAGGTTCTGGGCTTTCATCTAAATCCTCCCTCACTGCTAATGTGAGGCTGGGCCTTTAACCACAGGGCTGTTCACAAACTCTACTGTTACAAGCGAAGTTCAAAATCTCAGGATGCACTAAAGGCACCAGCTCCATCTAACCCCCACATCCTCTCTGCAGGAGCCTCCAAATTTTATAGAACGTAGTGAAGGCTTCTGCACACTGCATGAATGAGTGAACCAAGAGGCTCAGAATTAGGTTGACATTTCAGAAAGAAAAGACTTTGGTCACAGGTGGCACAATTTGGAATACAGAGCTCTTGAGTGGCCAAGGAGATAGGCAGAGACCAGGAAAAATAGAGAGACAGACACTTCTAAGGAAGGCAGGTCAGAAGCACTGTCCTAAACATCTTGATACAAACCAAAGGGTCTAATGAAACTCAACTAAATATAGACAAGTCATAATTTCCTGCATAAGCACAGTTCCCAACTTACACAAGAGTGGCATTCGAAAGTTCATTATGACATGGTTGTCTGTGTCTGAAAATTTTAATGCATTTTTCATAGAAATAAAGTAATACCTGTGGTTAGGATATCAGGCCACATGTCACCATCATGGCCTATAAATTCTTAGCAACAAGGCCCATGCTTTATTCTTCTTGGATTTCCAAGTCCATTGCAGGAAACCTAACAAAGAACAAGAACTCACATCTACATAGGATGAAAGACTTTCTGCGGGGGTCAGACACGATTTCACATTTAACTTCCTTACGTGTTCCTAGAGATAACATGTGGTGACATCCTCAGTTTTTAAAGGTACTTGGAACCCTTGACCTAATTCAGGTACTACACTAGCCTAAGGAAAGTGAGTATTCCTGGATAATCGTGCAGAATAGAAAAAGAGCTAAAACACGGGCTCTGCTTGAGCATTTCAGGCAAGTACCCAGGCTGGTAATTTCATTCAGCCAAGCACAGATGGAATGTGCAAGAAGCTCTGATGAAGGGGTCCTCCACTGACGGCCTTGGCAACCTCCTGGACATTGAAGCTTTCCCTTAGTAAAGAGTAGTCAAACTCATTCAAAACTGGACCTTTAATATTATAGCCTCTGAACTTCTTAAATATGTCTCCCCATCCCATTGTTCCCTCCGCCAGCCCCTTCAAATCTGTTCTCTGACTTGACAGAGGAAGAGAACCACAGCCTTCTGGCCACATACCCCCCATTACTGCTTACTTCATCACTATGCTCAGTGATCAAAGTGTTTTTCATATGCTAACATTCTCCTATGCTGCTTGCTGCTGCATTTATTTATGGTATTTTGCCAACTGACAATTTCTGGTGATCTGTGCTCCGTGGGGTTTGAAAAATGGTTCCCACACAGTTCTGTCACAGGTGTTGCCCCTTTGTAAAGTTGCAGAATGGGGGTAAAGGGTGAGTGCTGGATGACATCAAGCTGCAGGGGGACACCAGGGCTTCACCTCACAATTCATCCGCACAAAACAGGGTCTCTGAAGGCTTAAGAATAAAGAACAGTCAAATAACTACAAACGATGATTTTTAAATGAATAGTCCTTTCTATGGGCTGTGTTTTAAAAGATCCTTATACTCTAAAGTCCAAAGACTCGAATAACAAATTCTTCTGACACAGGGTAATTTGCCTAATAAGTAAAAACCTCCTGACAATCCCGCTATAGAGAGAGCCAGGAATTCTCTGCCAGAAAGCAATCTCACTTCTAGGTATTTATCCTAGAAAAATGAAAACTTATGTTCACACAAAATCTCTGTACAAATGTGTATGGCAGAAAAAGGTATGACATAGTGACTAAGAGATGCAGCCGCCAAATCAAATGTGTATAGCAGTTTTATTTGTAATCACCCAGAACCAGAAACAATATAAATGCCCCTCAACAAGTAGATGGATAAACAGACTGGGACATCCATAGACTGGAATATCACTCAGCATTAAAAAGGAATGAACCACTGATGCATACAACAACTTAGAGGGATCTCAAGGGCATTATGCAGAGTGAAAGAAGCCAGTCTCTAAAGATTACATACTGAGTGATTCTATTTATATGGCATTCTGGAAAAAGCAAAACTACAGGGAGAGAGAACAGATCCCTGGTTGCCAGGGAATGTCTTACTATAAAGGGGTAGCCCTATGGAATTCTTTAGGTTGCTAGAATTGTTCTGTATCTTGTGATATTGCCGATTCTCAAATAATGTCATTTAATTCAATGTCCTTTCATTATAATGTTGATGAGGGGGGAAAAAAAAATCAATTCCCAGGCAAGGCCAGTGTTTGTGTGGCGTTTGCAAGGTCTCCCCATGTCAGTGTGGGTTTTCTCCGGGTACTCCAGTTTCCTCCCACATCCCAAAGCTGTGCACATTCGGTCAGCTGGCATGTCTACATTGTCCCAGTCTGAGTGAGTGTGTGTGTGTGCGTGTGAGTGGCCCTGTGATAAAAAGGGGCCCTGTCCAGGGTGGGTTCCCGCCTTGCACCCTGAGCTGCTGGGATCAGCTGCCGCCACCTGCAACACTGACCTGGAATAAGTGGGTTGGAAAAAAATTCTTTTCTGACTTGTTTTTATTGATCTTTCTTAATGTATTGTTTATATTTATTTCAATGTTTAATATTAGAAGTGTTTGGGGGTCTTTATTTAGAAGTTTGGTGAGGTTTTTGAGACCAGAAATATGCTATAAGAGCTTAACTCTTGTTAATGTCAATTAACCTATGGTAAAATTGGTTTCATTGCACGTCATTCTGCTTAAAGTCACAGTTTCCAAGAACCTATCAACAACATTAAGTGAGGACGTACTGTCGTTATAAGAACCTATGCATGTATTAAATTAAAGCTCATAGGATTATATAACAAAAATAAAAGTGAATTTTATTGTATATAAATTTCTTTTTAAAAGATTCGCAAATTTTGACCTTCTTCCCATGAATCGATGGTGTCTAATCCCCCTGCTCTTGAACGTGGGCCAGCCTTGGTAGCATACTTCTAATGAGTGCAACATCAATGGTTAGAAAAGGTGATACAGTGCCCCCCTAACCCTCTCTCTTTGGAGCCCTGAGCTACTATGTAAGAAGTCCAGCTACCCAAAGACACCGTACTAGAGAGACCTTGTGGTGAGGGGGGGTGAGAGATAAAGAGAGATGCCAGAGGAGCTCTCAGCCCAGACACGAAACTTGTGACTGAAGAAGCCTCTGAGATGGTCCTGGGCCCAGCTATGTAACCTGAGAGGCTCTGAGCCAGAACTGCCTTAGGCAGCTCCCAAATTCCTGCCCCAAGGAAACTGTGAGAGATATTAAAAATGCTTTAAGCAGCTATGCTTCAGAGTGCTTTGCTCACAGACATGAATAACAAATATAGGCATATTTTTTCAGCAATTGCCATGTGACACCTTCTCATATGTTATTTTGTTTTTCATTCATTTCATCATTTACTGAGCACTTTCTATATGCCAAGGACTACACATAGAATGGGGACAGAAGTGCCAAGAGGCAGGAGAATCACTAGAATGTGAGAGCTGAGAGATGGGGGGCGGTGGGGGTGAGGGCCAGGGAGAGGCTCTTAGTCTGGGCGGCTGGCTGGCTGGTGGCCTTCCTCACTGAGGCAGCACGAGTCTGTGGGACGATAAGAAGATCCTCTCTAGACACAGTGCACGTTCACCATCTGTGGAACAGCCAAGGAGAGCTGTCTGGGGGCAGCTAGAGAGTTGGCCTTGGGACCAGAGAGAGCGCTGGACCATCAGAAAGCCCTTGAAGCCACTCAGGTAAGGAGGTCAACTGAGAGGAGAAGGCATAGTCTTGAAACAGAGCCTGAAGAAGGCCAACATTTGAAGGGCAGGAGGGAGCAGAAAAATTGAGGAAAAATAGAGAAGACTGGTGAATCTGTCACCATCAAACTTAGAACAGCAAGCATTCCTCAGTGGGGACAACTAGAAACATCAAGTGCTGCTAAGAGATTAAATAAGATCAAGATGGGAAAGTATCTCCTACCTTAAAGACAAAACCGTTTCACCATGGTGGTGGGAACAGGTGCTGGAATGGAACAGGAGGGAGAGTGAGATAAGACAGCGTTACTTAAACAAGGTCTAACACTCGGGGTGAAGGTAGAGGAAGAGGGACGGATCTGGGGGCCAGGGAGGAGGGGTTTTATGCATGAAAGAGGCTATAGCCCATCTCAGTGCTAAAGGATGCATTCCAGAAGGAAACAGGTGTTGAAGGTACCATGGAAGGGGCCTGGCCATGGCCAGAAGAAGAGACACATCTGCCCCTGTCAGGAAAGAGGGGCACACGGTGCAGGCCAACAGGGAGCCAGGGGCCGGGGCTGCATCTGAAGGTGCTGCTCTGTGTCTGCAGTCACAAGTGTGGCAGGGGAGAGGAGGGGCTGGGAAACGGGAGGTCGGTCTACCGATGCCCCTCAGAGGCCACATACACCAAGTGACAGATCCCTGTAATATGCAATGGTAGCAGCTTTTATTGTTTTTTTCCAAGACAGCCCCATAAGGGAGATGCTATTGTTCAAAGGTTACAGGAGAGGGAACGTGGAACACACAGGCTGGGCGGGAGCCCACCGCTATCCTGCTGACCCTTGGTTTCTTTTATTTTGGTTACTGTGCTGGCCCTAACAGTCTGACACTGAGCAGACACTCCATAAATGTTTGTGAAAGAGAGAGGAAGGAGGGAGAGTCCCTGGAAAGGGTTACATCTTAAGCCTTCATTGGCTGATACCTCGACTCACCAGGAATCAGCAGTGACGGGGGCCCAAGGGGACCGTGAGACCTGCCCTCCAGGCCCAGGCCCGGCCCACCCCACCACTTGTCCCTGACTCTCTTCCTTTTCCCACGCATTCTTCAGAGGTGGCTTTGCGGTGACTGCCTATCCATGTCTCTCCTTTCTTCTTTTCTCTGTTTCCCTTTTCCTCATCTTTCCTTGGTAAATATTTCCTTCCCACGTTCCTGTTTTTCTCTCCTCTTCCCTTCTTCTTCCCTAACGTTTCCATTACACGGAATGGAAGTAACCTCTGAAACAGTTTTGTGCGCACTGATGACAGCCCAGTGTACCAGTCCAGCCCTGAGGCTCAGGGTATCGCCTCCCTCTGGGGGGGCCATTCTTAGCCATCACCCCCACCCCAGAGCCATCCAAGCCTGATCCTGACTCCTGGGTCCCTTCTAACCTGCATGGAAGGCCTTCCACCCTTCCTTTCACCTACTCAAACCTACCTGCTCACTCCAGGGAACTTTCTGGACTATGCGGTCTACATGGGCTTCTCCCACGTCCGACGTATCCATGTCCTAGAATCAATGCCACTGATCCCAGGACATGAAACTGTCCTAGGAATAATAAAGCTTTAAAAGTCAATGTAATAAAGCTTTCCACCCTGCTGCCCAGCCCTCAGAAAAATCATCCCTACATGGTTGTATATGATATCTATGAACTCAGCTGAAATGTTCCCAGATTGTGTTCACTCTGCAAACTTCTCTGACAGACAGAGGCAGGGAGCCTCACTGGAGAGAGCTGGGGCCTGGAGACCTGAGGGTGTGTGCCTGCGTTCTCGCCCTGCCGCCCTTTGAGGGGCGGTTACTGTGCATCGGTCATGAAACCAACCTGATTTTAGTTTTTTCACCTTGGAAACGGGGCCTAAATGCCCCCATCTTGCCTCCTTTCAGGGTTGTGTGAGGATCAGCCAGGGAACCTATGTCCCAGTGCCTTGTAAACTGCACAGACATGCCGTGGTTCCGTTACTGGCGTTTTTGGTGATGAGTCACTGTCCACAAAAATGCACCCAGTTCTGGGAACAAAAAACCACTCATATCCTTGACTATTGTTCTAGATGGGGTACCCAATAGCTCTCCTTTCCCTGCCCCCAGACACACAGTGCTATTGAACGTGAATGGAGGATGCCCAGCGAGATAACCTCTCCCACCTCTGGGCACTGGCCGCTCAGACACTAGCTACTTGGGTACTGCCAGGTCCTGCAGAAGCCAGAAGGTGAGTGATTTATGGATGCTATGACCAGGAGCCAACCTGAGCACTCTCGCGACCTGAAGCTATGATCCGATCTGGTGAAGGGGTAATACATCTCTCCTAGGTGAGTGCCAACACCTGAAATAAAATCTACCCTGAGACTCTGAGGTTGGCAAAGGGCTGAATCTCCCTGTGTAGTAAGAAGGGCAGCCGGACTCTGCAGGCCCCACTCTAGTCTCCCAGATCCACCTTCTCTTGGAATTTCCCACTAATAACAGATGTGGCTGCCACGCTGGCCTCAGGAATCTTGCCCCCCACACAAGCTCACAATTCTCTTTGCCTTCCCTGCAGCTCAGCATGTGAAGGAACAATTCACCAAGGCTGAGTGGAAGGGTCAGGAACAAGGCAAGTGAAGACACCTGGCTCACGGGGCAATGTCTCCCATACTGCACTGGAAGCCTGAAGTCTGGCCCCATGGAGACCTCACCATCCCCACACAGGGGAGCCCCAGGGCTTGTGTATACCCCTCCAAACTCAACGGGAGACGACACTGACAGGACGGTGGGCCTTCTTTCGCCAACCTGAGGCTTCCTGTCTGAGGACCTAGCACGGACCTAGTGCAGAAAAGGCCAGAAAACAAGGTTTTGATACATGAAGGAGTTGGTTCTACTTTACTTACCTTCAACTTGCGGGAGAAATTATAACATCGAAATCATGTCTACAGACTAGAGACCTGACAAAGTTTTGAAGATATCAGCTCTTGAAGGTTAAGGGTCTGTAACCATCATGTTTATAAACATATACTGCACTGGTTCCACTTAGCCTTTCAAATATAAATAAATTATTAGGGCTCATTATGGATTAGGCACTGTCCTAGGAACACTAAACAGAAAAATGAGTTAAAATGTATATCCTGCAGCTGGGAGTTTACGCCCGGCAGGGAGACAGTGACATGGAATGAAATAAGAACCAGAGTGTCCTGGGTGAGAAGGTGTATAGGGTACAGCTCACATAGCTCTGGAGGAGAAAAAGCTCAGCAGAGGTGACCCTTAGATGCAGTCTCAGCCCAGGCTGGAGGGCTGGAGGGGCAGTCTAGATAGAGGTAAGAGCTTGACCAACCCTCCAGAGCAGCCTATTAGGAGAACTGCAAGCATTTCAGCATGGAAGGGCTTAGGAGAGGCTTAGGAAGAACAGTCAAGATAGCATGAGAGCAGGGTCGGGCCTGGTTAGTACTTGGACGGGAGACCACCTAGGAATACCAGGTGCTGTAGGCGTTTAAAAAAAAAAAAAGATAGCATGAGAATGTCAGACAAGAGGCCAGGTCACAGAGCACTGGGAATCCTTGTGAAGAGTTGGGATTCTACTCTATAAATAATGGAAGGCCACCAGAATAAAGGAGACATCAGGGAAAGTCGGTTGGGGTGTGGGTCAGAGAGCTGTTATATGGAGCCAGGCAGGAGTTCACATGAGAGCTGAGGGAATAAAAAGGAGGGGACTGGAAGGGTGCACAGGAATCGAGGCTGACTCACAGTTCTCATGGTGTTTCTAATGAAAAAGATGCAAAAGGGAAATGGGGAACAGGTCTGGGAGAAGGAAGTTACTCATTTCATTTTGTTCTTATATACACGTCCATGTATATAATTTTATGAATCATGTGGGTTGTTACGAACTCAATGTTTGTTCCCCCTCCTCCAAAATTCACATGTCAAAGCCCTAATGCTCAGTGTAATCGTATTAGGAGGTGGGGCCTTTGGCAGGTGATTATGTTCAGATGAGGTCATGAGAGTAGGGCCTCCATGGTGGGATTAGTGCCCTTATAAGAAGAAGAGACACCAGAGCTTCCTCCCTCTGCCATATAAGAATACAGCAAGAAGCTGGCCAACTACAAGCCAAAAAGAAGGGCCTCACCAAGAACCGAATCTGCCAGCACTTTGACTTAGACTTTTCAGCCTCTAGAACCATGGGAAATAAAAGTCATTTAAGGTCCCCAGTCTATGGTATTTTGTGATAGCATCCTGAGCTGACTAAGAGGTGAGTTATTTTAATAGCTACCCAATATTGTATCCATAATAAAGCATAATATTCTTAATAGCTCCTTTGTCATTGGACATTCTTTTAGCTTTTCGTGATTAAAACAATCTTCAAATATCTTTATACATGTAGCACTATTGTCATTTTTACTTATCTCTTCAAATAATTCTTATAAGTGGTGTCACTGGGTCAGAATTTATCGTTTTTATGATTTGTATGTGTTGTCAAGTCTCTAGAAAGAAGTAGGGTCATTGACTACCCCAGCCAATGAGTGCCTTTGTTTTCTCAAAGCATTAACAACTAATGAGATGTATCTTTGTCTTACTAATGAAATATTGCTACTTATATGCATGAAATGTAATCATTCCAACTTTACATTAACTTTTAAAGTACAATCATGATTTTGTCCCTCAAAATAGGGAGAGGCAATGGGATACATACACATAATTTACTCAGGGTTTTAATACTCTTCTCTGAATACCTCCTGCTGGTATTCCCAGAACTCTAATGTCACCTTCAGCTGTGACACCAGCTGCATGTGAAAGGAAGAGGTCAGACTGGGCTTTACAACTTGGCCCTATGCT
>NW_011888784.1:14177425-14178061 GCF_000151845.1 Pteropus vampyrus
GTCATTTAAGGCCCCCAGTCTATGGTATTTTGTGATAGCATCCTGAGCTGACTAAGAGGTGAGTTATTTTAATAGCTACCCAATATTGTATCCATAATAAAGCATAATATTCTTAATAGCTCCTTTGTCATTGGACATTGTTTTAGCTTTTCGTGATTAAAACAATCTTCAAATATCTTTATACATGTAGCACGTTTGTCATTTTTACTTATCTCCTCAAATAATTCTTATAAGTGGTGTCACTGGGTCAGAATTTATCGTTTTTATGATTTGTATGTGTTGCCAAGTCTCTAGAAAGAAGTAGGGTCATTGACTACCCCAGCCAATGAGTGCCTCTGTTTTCTCAAAGAATTAACAACTAATGAGATGTATCTTTGTCTTACTAATAAAATATTGCTACTTATATGCATGAAACGTAATCATTCTAACTTTACATTGACTTTTAAAGTACACTCATGATTTTGTCCCTCAAAACAGGCAATGGGATACATACACATAATTTTCTCAGGGTTTTAATACTCTTCTTTGAATACCTCCTGGTGGTATTCCCAGAACTCTAATGTCACCTTCAGCTGTGACACCAGCTGCATGTGAAAGGAAGAGGTCAGACTGGGCTTTACAACTTGGCCCTATGCT
>NW_011888784.1:14180786-14187918 GCF_000151845.1 Pteropus vampyrus
CAGCGCTGGATAATCCTTGGTTATCCAGAAGACCTTCCTCCTGGTTCTCTCCTCCAAGGACCCACTGCTCGGTTTCCTACCTGCTCTAAGCATGTCAGTGTCAAGTCATACAGGAGCATTTGCCCATCAACTCATTCGCTATGAACCCCAAGCCGCTCTTGGGATCTGATGAGCCAGTCAAAAGATCATCATTTATCTTCTATTCCAAAACTTCAAAATAATCTTTGGCTTGTCCCATGACCTCCGGTAAGACCTTGGTATTTCATTCCCTGCTATAATACCAGTGCAGGAAGAGTCTGAGTAGCCCAATCGATAACAGAAAAACTCTTCTTCTGGGTTTCCTTCTTTGCCAGAATGCTAAAAATATTTGATGAGGTGATCAATGAACTAATTTTTCTGGGTCCTTTTTGCCAAATCTAGGAGTATTGTTCTATATCGAACTACGAGTTAAACATTTTTCCTTTTTTCAACATGTTTAACAATTTTGAGATTGTTTTTTCCTAACATTAAGTTCTAAACATTCTCCCTTGGAGTCCAACATTTTAATTTCTGGGTTGCAAATCAAAGTGATGAAAAGGAGGTATGTTCCCAAGTTGGAAATAGACACAATGGAGAATCCTTTTGTCACTATGTGGCTCTAAAAATAGATAAACTTCTGGGTATATAATTTTGCTGATATATAGTAACTTAATTTTTTTAATGCACTATCTTCCCCCTCCCCAACTGCTAATCCACAAAACAGATTAATCTATCCATTGAAAGTTGCCTAAAATAGTAAGTATGCCAAGGTATACAATCGACTGACATTTTCACGTGCATTACACTGCCATTCATTGCATTCTGAGATGCTCTCCTGAGGCATAGTGAAGATGGAGGCTGAGCCAGCTCACTGGGGATCAGGCCAGATCCTGGTGTGGCCATGCAAGCATGTCACAGGCTCTAACGGGCACTGGGAACAGAGTGCCTTTATATTGGTATCATTAACTATAGTCTTAGCAACACCTTGGTTTAGATAAAAATTTAGGTGCGTCCACTGAAGCACCATGTATAATACTCCTACCTTAACATCTCTTTTACCAAACTAACAGTTTATGTAACTGATTGCTGACTTCGTCATCAGAATTGACTTGACTGAACCTAGTAAGATCCCCTGAACATTAAAAGAATGATATCCTATACTTGTTTTTCAAAGAACCTAAGGAGAACACAACCATCAGAGTGGGGGAAAAAAATATCAGTGGAAGCATAACAAAAAATTTGCTGATGATTGGTCATCTTATCTGTAGTAAACATGCTCAGGACACAAAGTGACATTTAATAAAAGGATTCTGATTTCAAAAGGAACACTGAAACTCGTAATCAAATTTTTTAAGCTCTTTTATAAAAAAAAAGTTCAACATGAGAAAGTATAGAAAATAGTATAATGACCTTCCCCCTCCAAATACCCATAATCCAGCTTTAACTCTTGGTCTATCTATACACTCGTCCACCTACTTGCCCCTCATTTAGGATTATTTTGAAGCAAATTCCAGATACTACATAATTTCATCTTCAAATATTTCAGTATGTATTTCTGAAAGATACAAACTTTGCTTTAAACATAACCACAATACCATTATCACACTTTAATAATTTTATTACAAATACCTTTATTAATTTTTTTATTTTTATTAATTTACTTTTAATAATTTTGAATATCGAAGAATTACTATTCAATGATCTCAAATATTTATTTACAATGTGTTTTTTTGAATCAGTATCCAATTAGAGATACACATTGCAATTGGTTGATATAGCTCTTTCTTTTTTTTTGATCTCTTAAATCTCTTTTAATCTAAGATTTCCTTCCATCTCTTTTTTCATTGCACTTTATTTGTTGGAGAAACTATAATTTTCCACAACCTGGATTTTGCTGATTACATCCCTATGGTGAGGCTTAACATTCATCATAACTTCATTTCCCCCATTCTTTCTTAGTTCAGAACAAGACACAGAAACACTTCCCAATAAAACAGCTGAAAAAATAAAACAAAACAAAAAGCAGTCTGGTTGTCTCTATAAAGGAGTGGATGCTGACAAACCCTAGACTCTGAAAATGTCCTACAGAAGTGGAACTGGCTCTGCCGATTAGAAAGCCAGGTTTAAACCAGGGACATTTCTGAGCCAGCCACAGACAACGGAGGCTTCATCTGGAGATGAGGTGTGGAGGCTGCTGGAAGGGAGCAGTAACCATCTTCCCTCTGAGGGCAGAAAAGTTCCCAGGTGTTCCAAGATTCATCTTTAAAGAGAAATAAACCATGGGGGAGAGAAGAGGATGGGGGAGGGGTGTTCCTGAGTTGGCCTCAGCATGTTAATCAGTTTTAAATCTGCCACCATTAAGAAGTAACATTTCAGAGTCCGGAGGGGGAGGGGGAAGGCGAAGGCAGTCCTGTTGTTTTCCAGAAGGACACAGGTTGGACTCTAAGGACAAAAGGCACAGACTCACAGAATTTCAACACTGGAAAGACTTACCAGAACACAACCATTTAAGTCACAGCCCTGTGACAGGCGACCTCCTGTAAAGGCAATGCAGTCAGCCCCCTTCCCCCTCCACACCCTCCTGCACAGAAAGCATGTGCTCTGTTGGTTTTCTAATAATGGGACACAGTTGGCTACAGGCTTTAGAGTGAAAAAAAAAAAAAAAAAAGCCTTGATCTTAAATCCCACTCCTTCACTTAAAGCAATGTGGCCTCAAACAACCTGCTTATCGTCCCTGTGCCTCAGTTTCCCCATCTGTTAACTGGGGATACCACTGTCTGCCTGCTAGCATTGTTGTGAAGATGAACAAAGTTCTGTGTGGATGCCTGCAGTACAGTGGCCCGCACAAAATCATTCTATGTTAGCCCTTTCCCCCCAAGATTTCTACCAGTCCATTCCAACCTAAATCTTTTTAGGGAGCCATGACAGCACCTGCTAGACATCTGGCTGGGTTACCAATGCAGTCTGTGGCCGTGCATGAAGCAAAGCCAACTGACCCATAAAGGGTTCAATCCCATGATCCTGATCTCAATAGCACAGCTCCAACCAACTGAGCTAATTATGACAGAGTCAGATTCAACTCGGCTTGCGGAGACACTCTTAGCAGTTCATACAACATTCTTAAACAGTTTTGTCCTAAGATGCTATGTGACGCAACACACTTGCCAACTTTACTAATGATCTCATCTTTTAAAAATCTTAATGTAATGTAGCAAACAGATGTGTCCCTTAAGAGGATTAAGGTGGAAATTCATTAAAGCAATAATACCAGTGGATTTGTGTTCTAAAACTAACACCATCAATCAACTTAGTGCACACTCCATCTAAGCACTATTCAGCTTTCAGGAGACACGGAAGAACTGGACAGCCAGGCCTTCACCCTCAAGGAAGTTATCTACAAACAGGGGAGATAGTGACAACCCCCATATACGAGACCCTGACCTAAATGACCTCTAATCCAACTGCTCAGACGTAGTGTGCACAGGAATCACCAGGGCATCTCGGTAAAACGCACATTCTGATTCAGCAGGAGAGGAAGGAGGCTTGAGTACATTTATTATAAGAGCCAGGTGATGCCCAGCCCACGTTGGAGGACCAAAGTTCTAATCCTCACTGCAATCAGCTATTTTACCGGTCGAATAGCTGAGACGGCACAGTAACCACAAAGACAAGGGTAATGAAAAAGGAGTGATCACGGTACAGTCAAGGCTAATCCAGTCAGAGGATGGGACTCTGGGATGTGGACAGGCTGCCTGGGAAAAAGGACATTCGAGACACAAAAGTGGAGTCATTAAGAATTCAGACCTGGAGTCAAATGCCAGCTCTGGAACTTCCCACTCACATGATCACTTCCTTCTGCTCCGGGTCTCTTCTGCTGTGAGATGCAACAGTACCAGTACCTGAATGATGGGGGAGGTTGTGGGCTTGGTGAGATGATGTATGTCGGCGACAGTGCTTAACTCCGGACAAGCAGTTACTACTGCTCCACTCTCTAGTCCACAGCAGGCACCAAAACATTTCCCGAATTAAACTGCTGTCATTACTGCCATTTTGACATGTAAGCTAGTTATCATTTTCTTTATAAAAATACTCTAATTCCAGTTTTGTCTATCAAAAAGGAACATGAAACCTTTGCACCTTTAGTGTCAATCAATCCAAACACATTTAAGCTTTTAAAGGCCTATGATTCTATTAATTCTACTACATAGTTTTTCTACATTAGAAGTCCTATAATCACAATTTTTTAAAAAACATTATATCATAAATAAACACCTGTTTACACTGCATTTGAAAAAACAGGCCACACCTATGTGGCCAGCCAAAACATATAACCAACAAAACGAACATCTCCCCAGTGAAAATACAGCACCTGTTTTGACCTTTTGTTATCAAAATAATTAATCATCTTCCCTGGAACTACTATAAAAAGCTGGGGAGGGTGTCCAATCTAGCAGCTTGCAAAAGAAAAGATACAATATAATAAGTGCAATATATTTTTGTCCAATCCAATGGTTTAGTTAAACGAACGACTAACTTCTAATGGAGTCGGCAGAGCTGAGCTAAATTAATATATCATCAAGTTAAGAAAAGATGCATAGACTCAAGTTTTGGCTAGAAGGACCTGAGAGGTTATCCAGTTCAATGGCTCCCAGCACAGGAAAATCCCTAGTGAGCTTTACAAATTAGGACCCTCTGCTGAGGCCTTCCAGGAGCTGGTTACAGAAGTGTGTTCACTTACTGAAAATTCATCCAGCTGCTCACTTATGCCCTGCACACTTTTCTGTATGTGCTATCTACTTCAAGCAAAAGTTTACTCCTAAGGATCTTGAATGAGCGGGATGGCTAAGAACACCAGGAGTGTCTGCATCTTCCACAGTCATGCTTCTCCTCTTTACACCACCCAGAATGCCCCTTCCACCAGAACACTTCCTCTTGCTAGGCTGGGCTCAATAGGACCTGAGAGAAGCTTACCCTGCAGCCCTGGGAAGCTTTACCCACGGAAGGAGCCTGGGGTGATGGTGACAGCTTGCCCACTCCTTCATTGTTAGCTAATTCACAGCAGGCTTGGCAACTGTTCCCACCTCTCAATGTGAACTCACCAGGCCAGGAATTCTGCCTCAAGGCTCTTACTCATGCTTGTAACATTCACCTGCCTCAGGCCAAAAAGTACTCAGCACAGGAGGGTGATGTGGTGAATTCTCCAAGTTAATGGAACAGAAGCCCCAGATGGTGTGGCGTCTGCCCACAGCCACCCAGCTAGTCCAGGGAGCAGAATAGCACTAGGGTCTCAAGTCTCACAGGCCTAGTTTGAATCTCAGCTTCCCACTTCTAGCAGAAAAATTAGGTTTCTTAATTACTCTCCGCCTCAGTTTCCTCATCTGTAAAATAGGGATAGTAAAAGTCTCCACTTTACAGACATGTGCGGTACTAAATGAGATCATGCATCAATATTACTGGAAGAGCACACATCTACATGCTAAGTGCTCGAAATGTGTTAGCTTTTTCTATCACAGGTGGATCATCCAATTTTAAGAGTCCCTATTGGAAATTAACCATCATTTTAAAAGATGAAAGTGCACCTAGGCACATAAATGTCTTGAATTTTGATTTACGGAAGGAATCCTGGCTAACAGAATTAGCCACTCAGCTCTAGATGTAAAAAACAACTGCCAACATCAGAATACATTGTAGGAGTGTTTGGGCAAAAGACTCTGAGACCAAGCCTAGCTGGCCCTCAAAACGAGGGTTATGAGGGATCAAGGGTCTCTGTGGGATATCTTCTGGTTCTGTTTATTCCACAGGGACACCTCAGAAAGTTCTGTGAGCCAGTGCAACTGCTGTGCTGTGGCTTCCAGTGTTTGTATGTGTGGCGGGGGGAGAGGGGGATGATGCCAGAGCACTGGGATTTCCTCCTACTAGACCAGGAACACTAGGTCAAGACTATGGCTATTCCATGAAAACATAAATAATGTATTTCAGCTTCCAGCTTGAAAGGTCAACCACTTATATAGGGTTTGAAATATAAGGAAACCACTTCAAGGTCATAGGGCCACAATTATGTCTCCTGCGGTTTCAACAAAAGATCACTGTAATCAGAGAGCATAATGAATGGAATATGATGCTGAAGAAGCTCTTCGAAAAACTTTTAGCTGAATCCACTGATTGAGAAGAACCAAATAACTCACAAAAGTGCTTCTGATAAGATGAATCCACAATACATCATTCTGTCCCTCTATCTCCCCATCCAATCTGCCTTTGTGGCCAGAGAGGTTTCCAGGAATAGCAACTGTATCCATGCTGCACCAGCAAGGAGAGAATGAGTTAGGACCGCCCCATTCCTCATTCCTGAAAACAGGTTACTAATTAAGTAGTAAGGGAAAGCACTGGTACACTACTAACAGACCGAGAAAAACACCACTGCCCAAGTTCACGGGTTTCCACACACAACGCCTCCGCCTCCCTACTGCCAAGGCACGTGAACATAATGCACACAACTAAAGAATTTTTTTAATCAATTTTGTTCTTTTTGGCATCAAGGGTTGTCGCTTCCAAATATTTATCAGTGCTGACCCTCGAAGAATAAATCAGCGGCGGCTTTGATATGGACCCTAAGAAAAAAATGTACCAGAGCTTCAGTCAATCTAAGTGGGAAGAAGGATTCTCCTGGGTGACTAGTGAGCTTTCAATGCCCAGCTTTTTGCAATACACTTTGCAAGATGACTGTCCTCCTGCAAAGGGTTAAAAAGAAAACTCTATCGGGTGGACTGAGAAGCCATTCTTCCCAGGGGACACTCATTTCGGGCTTCAAGGCTCAGGCTTTGTGCGCGCACCGCCCCTCTGGGCCCCCGCCCCTCCTCCCACAGAGACTGCTCCTCCAAGGTTCCCAAGGCCACCTGCTTCTCCTAAGAAAAAAGGGCTACTCCGAGTGCTATCACAGTGCGCGGTCAGCGTACTAGGCGGTGCCCCCTGGGGGAGGAGGAGGAGGAGGTGCCCCGAGGAAGCGCGCTTTGTCGCGAGTGTCGCGGGGCCCCCAGCAGCTGCCCCAGAGGCCTGAGAGGTTTTGTCCAGGGCGTCGCTCAGGACTCTGAGTCCCCCGAGGGACCTGAGTGCCCCA
>NW_011888784.1:14189168-14191397 GCF_000151845.1 Pteropus vampyrus
GCAAGGTTTCCCTTGGGGAAAAGGAAGCTAAGAAGGAAGAGGATGCAGGGGGGAACCTAGGCAGCTCTTCTTATGAGATAAGCCCAGGCGCTGCTCCGGGAGCCCAGCGCCAGGCCTGACACCTCGGGCCGCCTGGAGGATGCTCCTTGACCCTCTGCATCACCGCGGCCTCTGGACCAGTTAGGCCTCCGAAAGCCCTAACTGAACCGTGTGGGCCGCTGGGGCAGCTTCGCACGCGGTCGCTGAATCGCAGAGGGGCGGCGGAGAGCTAGGGACACGCTGTAACTTGGAGGGCAGATTTGCAGCCTTCCCGCCTCCGCCATGCGGGAGCAGCGAGACTTTTCTCTGCCTCCCACTGCTCTTCTCGCTGCTCACGGGCGACCCCGTTCGTTTCCAGTAAGAATTCACAGTTCTCCACATTTCTGACTATGGCTAAGTTCGCGGTTCATCGTCGCTCCTATAGGTCACACAGAAAATACCCAATCACTCTTAACACCCAAGTCTTCACAAAGACAGCTCGACAACGTGTCTCTCTCCTTTTCTTCTGGTTTCAAGCGGAAAGAAACTCTATCCCATACTTAGCCCCTTCACCCACCCTTTTAATCTTCCCCCTCCATGGACTCTTCGCCACACATGCACACTTAAGCCGGGACTTAAAATAATTATCCATAACGCTTCTGCGCATTCCAGCAGAACTTCTATCTCTCCTTACTTTCTCTATTTAACTCTTCGAATGAGTCCTCTACACAGGCCCAATATCAATTTCCCCATCAGCACATGGCCAGAACACTAAACCTGCAAAGTCTACTCCTTTGATGGGGCCTCCTACCCTCCCACTCTCATGGCCAACTCCCTCCTCACTGAGTGAGCCCTTTATTCTTTCTAAATACCCCATTTCTCATTGCTGTCTCAACATGAATTGCAGCCCATCATCTCAGGAGCCTCCTGCACTCCCTCAGTTTCATCTGTCCTGCAGGCTTCTAGCTCGCTCCTACCCTGTCTACCAAGTGTCTGCTGGCAATGGGGCCACTCTCAATGTCCCATTCTCCCCAAGGCTCCTCAGCACTGCTTAGTAGGGCCCCCCATTCCCCATACACTGTGCAAACTTTTGCCACTTTCCTCTACCTACAGATTATTCAATAAAAAGAATCATCTCTCCAGTATGTTTTTCCCTTCCAGCACCCCTTTCTCTACATCATCCATCTCCAGCCTCCATCTTCCCTATCTCAAGAGACGACCAAAGCCCTATTTTTCCTCTTGCTCTGCCTCCATCTGGACACTGAGTCCTTCCTTCCCAATTGCTCTGAAACCAGGCTCTGTCACTGATCCAGCCCCCTTTCCCTTCCTCCCTGGGCTCTTCCCTTGAAGATCAGAACTGGCTTCCAGGCATGCGACCTGTGCAGTTACACAGGGCCCTGCACTTAGAAGAGCCCCACACTGGTTTCATGCTCTGCTGTTACTGTCTTAAAATTCTTAATAATTTAACAGAGGCCCCAAATTTTCATTGTTCACTGGCTCTACAAGTTATATAGCTGGTCCTTTGATGAGGATAAATACTCAGGTGTTTCCCATCTTAAAAGCTACATCTTTATGAAGACTGCCTCTCACTGGCTTGCATCTTCTTCACTTCCTGACCAGCTTCGCTTCCTGAGCACAACTCTAAATAGAGCTGTATTCATTTCTCAGCATCCTCACCACCTCTTTGCTCCACACCCCATAACACCTGGTGGGCAACCCTCCATGCTGTTTTGAGATCATCAATGCCATCCTAATTGCCTCACCTGCGGAACAACTCAGGCTTGCTACCTGCTTTCTTGATAGCATCTGTCACCATGGACCACTCCTTTCCTAAACTCTCTTCCTCTCAGCTTCAGTAGTTCTACCCACTCTGGGTTCACCTTCTCCCTCTTTGACAGCTTCTTCTCAAGTCCCTCTGGGCTCTGTTCTCTTGAGGATAAAGCATCACAGCTACAGTTACTGTTAATTTATTCTCTGTGTTTCCTCTAAACTGAAAGATCCTCTAGGGCAGGAACCCTGCTGTATTCAACTCTATACCCCACCGCCCAATGCCTGGTAGAGTACCAAGCACAGGAAAGGCACACAATAAATGTCTGATGAATGCATAAACATCAGAGTCATCTGTAAATCCTATATCTTGCATTTGGTCACTAAGGCCTATCACTGAATCAGCCTCTGAAATATTTCTCAACTCTTTCCTCCTGCTTAGCC
>NW_011888784.1:14192152-14199313 GCF_000151845.1 Pteropus vampyrus
AAAATGAAACCTTTAAAATTTTTAATCATATAGGTTATTCTTAATTCTTTTCAGGATTTTTGGCTTGCCAACTCCCTTGAAGCTGCTCTTAGCAATAATTTTTTCCTCTAACAGCGAATTTATTTTTTCTCAACCTATTTTTTGAAATCATTCTTTATTAGTAATGAATACTTTCTCTTAGTTTAAAAGGTCAAGAGTAATAAAAAAACGGTAACCAGAAAAATCAGCCCCCCATTTTACAACCCCCACCCTGCTTCCCAGAGGCGTTCATCGCTAAATAATATAAATGCACCGTTATACTTTCCCCTATGAGTTTTAGACAGTACAACGACTTTTTACGAAGCTGCATGAGGATTTTAACTTTATTACAGACCACTTCCCTTTCCCCATCTTTCCAATATAGTTTGATCACAATTTTAGTTAAATTCTTATTCAGTGATTTTTTTTTAATGATTATTATGTTAACATTGTTCACTTTTGTGCCAAGTATTGCATATGATTACATGGCCTTTCTTATACAACTTTTTGTTTTTCCTAAAGTTAATATTTGCCTCAACTTTTTTCTATTGCTTCTTTTTTTTCTTGAACAGCTGGTTAGATCTCATATCCTGCCTCTTTCGATACTGTTGAATGAGTTGTCAGTGCTATACTTCCCCCTAAGACATCCTTCTCATGGACATTCCTCTGAGAGTCTTCCATCCTCCTGCTCCCGTTTGGAATGTGGCTCACTCAGCCCTTTACTCCTGGACATTTCCTCAGCTTCTCTCTTGTGCGGGAGTCCCTGGTTCCTAGATTACTTGACTTATTCTTTTTTGGTTTACATTCTCAGTTTTTGTAAATACACACCCCAGTAGCTTCTTGAGAAAAGATAAGTTTTCGAGAACTCTTATGTCTGAAAGTATCTTTATATTCTATCCTCACACTTGTTTTGGTGTGGTAGTTTTGTTGGTAAAATGGTCACAGTAGTTCTTCCCACCCCTTTTATTCCCACCATTTTGTAATACAACTTAGCCACTTCTGCCATCAAAAAGTGGAGTCTATTTCCCTACTCCTTGAAAGGGGGTGGCTTTGTGACTGGCTTTGACAAATAGAATATGAAAGTAGCATTGTGTGACTTCTGAAACTAAGCCTCAAGAAGCCTTACAGCATCTGCTCTCACACTCTTGGAATGGTGACCAGAGACTAACATGTGAGTAAGCTAAGTCCAGCCCAGGAAAAGCGGTAAGAAAATTATTACCGAAGACTGGGAATATGGTGACCTGTGTTATGTAGCAATGAAACAATTGGAAAAATAATTGCCTGCAGTAATTTGGAAGATAAAAAATGTATCTAAAGAACTTGTGGACTTGGCTAAAGAGATCTCTAGACAGTATGTTGAAAATAACTGTTAGGTGCTTCTAGATGCATGTAATAAGGGATTCTGTTTGGAAGCAGAATTTGGAGGAAATATAGAGGCCTAAGACTTGCTGGGTTATAAAATAAAACAATCTCTCATCCTCAGTCTGTCCAGCTTTGTGACCTCAATAAAGATCAATTTTTAAACGTGGCTATAGATATAAGGTCTCATAGATATTTAATGTAGCGAGTTCCTAGTAGATCCTCTCATTTAGGCCAAAGAACTTCTAAGAATCTTAAGGATGTTGCTCCATAGCAGCCTGACTAACCCAAATGAAAAAAGAATTATAGGTGTATCAATTTGGAACATGGAATAAACCTCAACTGGATTCTTAGAAAATCCACAAAGTGTTTAAGATCATTGTATTGATGGAATCACAGTGAGCTTAGATTAAAAGAACTGAGATATTTCAGAATAAAAAGAGACCTCTGGAACTCCAACCCAAAATAGGTAAGAAGCTGGCTAAGAAAGCTACTCAGATATAAACATGGAGCCATTGGGGTTTTTTTTGGAAAAGAAAAGATCTATCAGAGGATCGAGCTAAAAGGCATGAAGAACGTTAAATTTGAAAACCATCACAGGGAGCAGAAATGGCCCAACTTTGCAGGAACAGTAGGAACTGGCAATGTGTACCTGGCTGGAGTTCAGAATTGCTGTAGATCAGTGACTTTATATGTGTCCCAGTCTCTCTATTTTTGAATGAGAGTGTCCATTGACATTAGTTTCACCATTATATACTAGAGTTGAAGGGGCATAAAATTTGTCTATTTAAGTCTCTGGATCAGAGGAGTGGTATCCAAGGAGCTACCCTTGAAAGGCCTCATCTACACGCAGATTCAAATAGCGGTTTCCTCCCCACCTTTCCAGCATCTGTTCCCTGCCCAGTTCCAAAACCAATACCTCGCATTTTTGCGGTTTGTTATGGCAGCACTCCACTTCTTGGTACCAATTCCTGTTTTATTTAGTCTTCTTTGCATAAGAAACCATCCCAAAATGCAGGAGCTTCAAACAACAACTATTTATTTGCTTTCAATTCTGTGAGTCAGCAATTTGGGCTGGGCTCAGCTGAGGTCACTCCTATAGTTACAGTCATCTGCAAGCTTGATTAGGGCTGGTTAGACTAAAATAGCCTCTGTCCATGACTAGTAATGTATGCTGGTTGGTCTGGGGGGCTTCAGTTGGGTTGGCTCATCCCTCCTCCACGTAGCTTCTCATCCATTGGCAGTTTTCAAGTAGCTTTCGAAGAGTTCAAAAGCAAAAGCTGCAGGGTCTCTTGAGCCTCAGGCTCAAAGTTGATGCTGTGGCACTTTTGCCACTTTTGTTTTAGTCAAAGTAAGTCAAGGCCAGCCTAGAATCAAGGAGCAGGGGAATAAATTCTACTTCCTGATGGGAGAGGTATCAGTGCCCAGATATGAGTAACTATTGCAGTCATCTTTGCAACCATCTAACACACATGATATACAATTCTAGATTGAAAATGATTTTCACTCATAATTTTGAGGCATTGCTTCATTGTCATCATTAAGATCTACGGTATGGTGATTATTTACTTTGTATATGTAGCCTTTTCTTTTCCCTCTCCCTGGAAAATTTGGAACCTTCTAGTTATTTGCAATTTACTGAAATTTCATGATGAGGTGCCCTGGTTGTGAGTTCTTTTCATTCATCATGTTGACATTCCATTGGTATTTTTGACTTAGAGATTTTGTTCTTTGACTTGTGGGAATGTGCTCGTACCACGTCTTCGATATTGCTCTCCACAGTTTTCTCAGCTTGCTCTTTCTAGAACTCCTATTCTTTATATGTTGGACCACTAAACAGATCCTCTAATTAACTTTTCCACTCTGTTAATCTCTTTGACTATGTTGTTATACTTTCTGAGAGATTTCTACAACTATATGTTCCTTCTCTTTTACTGAATTTTTAATTTTGGCATTCAGGTTTTTAATTTTCAAGAACTCTTTATTGTTCTCTAAGTTTTAAGAAATATCTTATTCTTGTCTCCAGGATTTCCCTGATATTATTAATTACCCTTTAAAGTTTTCATTTCATTGCACTGTTTCTGTGTTCCGCATTTTTGCGGTTTGTTATGGCAGCACTCCACTTCTTGGTACCAATTCCTGTTTTATTTAGTCTTCTTTGCATAAGAAACCATCCCAAAATGCAGGAGCTTCAAACAACAACTATTTATTTGCTTTCAATTCTGTGAGTCAGCAATTTGGGCTGGGCTCAGCTGAGGTCACTCCTATAGTTACAGTCATCTGCAAGCTTGATTAGGGCTGGTTAGACTAAAATAGCCTCTGTCCATGACTAGTAATGTATGCTGGTTGGTCTAGGGGGCTTCAGTTGGGTTGGCTCATCCCTCCTCCACGTAGCTTCTCATCCATTGGCAGTTTTCAAGTAGCTTTCGAAGAGTTCAAAAGCAAAAGCTGCAGGGTCTCTTGAGCCTCAGGCTCAAAGTTGATGCTGTGGCACTTTTGCCACTTTTGTTTTAGTCAAAGTAAGTCAAGGCCAGCCTAGAATCAAGGAGCAGGGGAATAAATTCTACTTCCTGATGGGAGAGGTATCAGTGCCCAGATATGAGTAACTATTGCAGTCATCTTTGCAACCATCTAACACACATGATATACAATTCTAGATTGAAAATGATTTTCACTCATAATTTTGAGGCATTGCTTCATTGTCATCATTAAGATCTACGGTATGGTGATTATTTACTTTGTATATGTAGCCTTTTCTTTTCCCTCTCCCTGGAAAATTTGGAACCTTCTAGTTATTTGCAATTTACTGAAATTTCATGATGAGGTGCCCTGGTTGTGAGTTCTTTTCATTCATCATGTTGACATTCCATTGGTATTTTTGACTTAGAGATTTTGTTCTTTGACTTGTGGGAATGTGCTCGTACCACGTCTTCGATATTGCTCTCCACAGTTTTCTCAGCTTGCTCTTTCTAGAACTCCTATTCTTTATATGTTGGACCACTAAACAGATCCTCTAATTAACTTTTCCACTCTGTTAATCTCTTTGACTATGTTGTTATACTTTCTGAGAGATTTCTACAACTATATGTTCCTTCTCTTTTACTGAATTTTTAATTTTGGCATTCAGGTTTTTAATTTTCAAGAACTCTTTATTGTTCTCTAAGTTTTAAGAAATATCTTATTCTTGTCTCCAGGATTTCCCTGATATTATTAATTACCCTTTAAAGTTTTCATTTCATTGCACTGTTTCTGTGTTCTTTGAGGAGTTTTTTCTTCTCTTTCAGTTTTTTTTCTTTTATTAATAGAGATTATCTTCCAATTTTTGTGGTCCTCAGCTGTTCATTTATATTAAAAACTGATTGGCACATTGCCTGGTGGGCTTCACTGTAGATCAAGCCAGTGGGCAAATGGCTTTCTCTTTGAGTATCTGTAGGTCCTCTCTCTGAGGTAGTTTACTTTATCCAGAAAAGTTCTTACCAGTACTACCCGTAGCCAGAGCAAGAGGGGCCCTGCCTTTAGAGAGCTTCATTCTGCCCACCCCTCCCTAAAGGGCAAGGAGTTCATAGGACCGAGAGTTCATACCCACCTGGGACCCAAGCTGCTCTCTCTAGATCGTTTTCCAGACACCTGGGACCACAGAATCCCCTGCCCAAAGGACCCTAAACATATTTCCAAGGCTAGAGTGTCTTCCCTGGATGATCCTCCTAAGGGTGGGCCCTGCTGCACCCCTAGACCCAATAAGAAGTTATGGAGTGGCTGTTTTCAGGGAAGTATAGGTAAAGTGATGACAAAACAATTAGTTTCCAGCCACGAGTGGAAGAGAAAAGACGGGACAGGTCTTCATGTGGCCTATTCTAGTGAAAGTAAACAAAATGTGGTTTATTCTGACAACTGAAAAAAGCTGGAACAGGAAAGGAGAGCCACTGTAAAACCAGGCAAAGGTGGATTTGTTGCAAAAGTAACAAAGCTTAAGCTCAAGGCTTCTCACTTGAACAGAACTCTTCCAAAGCCCTTTCTTTTCTCATGCAAGTAAACATTCATTTTTGTACACAATTTTTATTTTGTATTCTTTTCCTTAAAGATTATTTTAATACTGCATAAACTTCATGGCCACAAAATATGGATACGCTGCTAAGACTAGGTATTATATATTAAAACGAGAGAGAGAGAGAGAGACAGAGACAGAGACAGAGACAGAGACAGAGACAGAGAGACAGAGAGACAGAGAGACATTGATTTATCTGGCAAGACAACTGGTTCAAAGCAGCATACTTAAAAAAAAATACTAAGAAAACCAGGGGACCCCAAAAGAATGGTTGATGCAATGTAGGCTGAAAATTATTCAGACCAAGAAATAATTCAGGAATTAACTTTTAAAGGGCTCTAATGTCAATAATGAAAAGTATCTCTCAGCTGGTTCAGTAAGGAAGCCAGGCAGAGAGAAGTGCCCTAATGTTTGCCATCCTTTAGGATTTACTGACCTCTCCCTGTTTGTATATTGTTAGGTAGTTTCATATTCAGACTTTTTAGGTATTTATGATCCTGTGTCTCTTCCTTGGTCTCTGCTTCCTGAAGTTTAGCCCGAGTGCCAATTCCTGAATTATTTCTTGGTCTGAATAATTTTCAGCCTCTTGAAATAACAACATCTGCATTTACCCAATGCTGCCACCAGGTGGTAGACACGGCTCAATCAGACTATCATTTTGCCGCACTGTGCTAAACACAAAATACCTCATTTAACTCTCAAACAATTTTATAAGGTGAGTACTGTGGTTTTCCTCGCTTTTCAGATGAGGCTTAGAGATGTTCAATAACTTGCTCATAGAGGATGATGTCGGCCATGATTTTAATTTGGCAATTTGCAAGGTGAGACACATAGAAGTTAATTCTGTCAGCACAAGACAAGGGACTTGGGAAAAAGCAGGCTAGAAAGTGTCTGCCAGCTTTCCTTCTGCTTCCAGCTGTGCCCTGAACTCTCCCCAAACTATGAATGCATGCATCAGAGAGCAGCATGTCTTTGAAACGTTCTGTATCACACCTGACTTCTTATTAGTGTCTTTCCCCTCTCAGTGTCATCCCTACAGTGAGATCTTTAAATATACATGCTGATTTTTTTTTCCATTTCTGTAGTCCTAGAAACTGATTGGCACACATTGAATGGAAAGCAAATGAATGGACATCTTTAAACAGGAGGAAGGAATCACCGCCTGCCCTTCCCCATCCCACAAGATTGAAGAGGGGATGAGGTTGAGTCTCAATGGGAAGAAGTCAACACTACCACCCTCCTCAGAGGAGCTTTGGCACTTACTCTAAGGTAGGCAGAAGAGAACTACCCACCCACCACCCACCCCCGCCCAAAGCTGCAAAGACTGTGAAGGGAACACCCAGAAAGACATGTTGATGTTGCTTATACTCAGGACTTGAAATACACACACACACACACACACACGATTTGACTTTCAGTGACCCTCTGAGATTTGGTGTTAGAATTAAATTCCAAAAACATGACATTGCCCTTGATTTTCACACTCCTTTAGAAGCACTTGAGCTAAACTTCAGGAGGTAGAGACCAAGGAAGAGACACAGGATCATAAATACCCAAAAAGTCTGAATATGAAACTACCTAACCGAATATACAAAATACATTTTTAGCTGAAATCTCATATGAGAAATGTTGAAATTTGACCTTGTAAAAAATTTACATTTGAAATCAATGAATCAATCAATGAATTTTAAAAACAGAGCCAGCTTTAATATAGTCAGTCAACAAATTTTACTGAGCAC